>NC_068422.1:18318895-18343895 GCF_023373465.1 Oncorhynchus keta | reverse complement strand
CATACGAGCGTCCTACTAGAGGGCCCCCTCACTACTTCCTCGCACTAGCCTGTCAGAGATAGATCTACTCGCCCCCACCAGGTGTCATACAAAGAGGGATTGGAGCGGCCCTACTGGAGGGCACCTCCCTTACCACCTCATACTATCCTGTGGGCAGGTGCTTGATATTGGAGCCCGAGGTGGGAAGACCCGGTTGACCAGCGAGCGCCGATTCCCTTCGGACGTGGCCCACGCACCTGACGACATGCGGCCGTGCCTAACAGGGAGAGGGGGAATTGAGCCTGTCGGGCGCAACCCCGGCGATGTGGCGATGCGGGGAACTGAGCTCGGGCGAGGGCCGAAGCCCATACAGAGGGAAAAGAGGAGCCTATCCCATCTTCGGAGAGTCGTAGAGTCTCGCACCGTTAACCCACTCTTCATTGGTCTATTTCGCTCGACGGCCTTCCAATCTGTTTTTGTTTAGTGACCCCCCGACCGGCAACCATTTTTATTTACGGTTATTTATTGTTCCCCTTTCTTGTATTGTACTTGATTGCCCACTTCACTATCATTCTGGGCTTATAGATTGAGATCTGCTGCGGATATGGGTACGGCCCGGTGCGAGATTTACACCCTCTCCCCCGGATTTTCAAGGGCCAGCGAGAGCTCACCGGACGCCCCCGGAACCGCAACACTTTCCAGGGCTTTGGCCCCTCTCTCGGGGCGAACCCATTCCAGGGTGCCCTACCCTTCACAAAGAAAATAGAACTCTCCCCGGGGCTCCTGCCAGCTTCTCCAGGATCGGTCTGCTCCGGTCCTGTAGTGGGAGAAAGGACAAAACTTCAGAGCAAACAGACACACCTAGAAGCCTATTATCCGGAGGTCAATGGAAGCACTCCCCTGTGGTCTTCTCACTCCAGGTGTAGGTTGTCATCTTTGTTTTTTTCTCCCAGCTTCTGGTTATGGTGGTGATGGTGTCTGATCTCTACTTTGGGTGGTTGGTGGTCAGCTGGTCGTGGTCTGGTCGGTGGTGGCCTGAGGGCAGATGTAAAAAAGTAAAGGCAAAGGAGGAGAGCTGCAGGCCAAGGGTAGCGGGTGTAAGACTCGCCTCGGAAGCACTAATCGCCTCAAGGCCTGCTGTCCATCGTCTCCTCCTCAGGCAGCTGGTCCGGTGATAGTTCTAAATTCTGGGGGGTTGGGGTGGTCCTTGGATTAGGGTTTTATGTTGGGCTTCGATCAAGCCACTGTTACTTTTCCATCTTTCCCAGTCCTTCTGGCAATTCCGGCCTTGCCTACTGGAACAGAGACAGCGGAAGCTGCAGTCAAACCACAGTTACCATTGCTGCCTCCTGGTCCGTCCAAAGAAAAGGATTGTGAGAGAGAGGGTAGAGAGAAGGACACAACTCCAGAACACCTCCATTACGTAGGGTTGTGCATAATGAAGATATTCCAGAGTCACAATTTAAAGTTTAAAACTTGACTCTAAACTGTCCCATATACATTTTACATTTCAGGGGGAACTACAACCACAGAGGAGATAAATTGGTGCAGCATTCCCACTCACAGGTGCAATAAATATAGCCTCATACAAGGCACGCCTCAAAATATGTTAATGAAGCAGAAACAACAATAGTGGTCAAAAGGTCTTTGGTATTCTGGTACATTACTGTATTCTGTAGAGTGGAATTACAGTACCATTCAAAATATAGCCATTTTCCCACATTAGAACATAATTTACAGTGTGCTGCAGTACAATGTTGAGTTTTTTACTGTTGGTAATACAAAAAAATAGCCGTATAAATGACAGTTTTCCATTACAGTGTACCATTTTACTAAATATTTGGCTTTGCCCTGTTGTATAAAATAATCAGCATTTTCCAACAGAACAAAAGCTAGACCTATGCTAGGCAGGCTATTCCGGGTCTGGGGATGTGTTGAGCTGATGCTAGTGGACTGACAGTTATTAAAGATTGTTATGATATACAGACGTGTTATAGGACCTGGATAGGATGAGAATAGGAGTCAGAGTCAAGCAAAAAAAAAGTTAAATTAAAAAAAATATGGCAATCATGCACGTTGTCAAGGTGATGTGTAATTAATTACTGGATGGGCTTTCTTGTGTTTTGTCCCAAATGGCATCCTCTTCCTTACATGGCCCATGTTCTAAAGTGGTGCACTATATAGGGAATAGGCTGCTATTTGGGACGCAGCCCCTAAAACAGGGAGGGACGAGTGAATAGTAATGGATGGAGTTCTACTGGCATTGGCAAAGGGCTTAAATGCTCAAATGGAGTTGACGGTGACAGAGGAGGTAATGATTGATTAAATAATTGGGTCTTTCTGGAGAACTGTGCAAGGGGAACTTAGAGGACTCTGCTGACCCTGAAAGAGAAGGGAAGTAAGAATACGCTTGTCCTCCCATTTGATGTTCAGTACAGTGAGCTGGCACTGTTCTCCTTTATTGTTGGGTCATCTCAGCCTGTCACACCTCAGGTACATAGTATGTTTTGTTTTTGTTAAAGTGCCATCCTTTCAGTTGGTTAGTTTCCTTCTGTCATGTTAGTTTCCTCATGTTCTTTGGTCTCGGATTAACCAAATCTATATGGCAGGCTACCCTGTATCAGATTTACAAATTATATCAAAGATATAATGTAATTGGGAAACTCGTTCAATTATTTCCATTAGACATCAAATAAGAACACTATGATTACTTGTCACCATGTCTTCCTCTATGGTCCAATGTCTGGACGGTGTACTATGTTTGGACTCTGATGATTGTCTGTCTTTTGAGAGCTTGTCAGAACTGCTAGACGATCTGTCACTTATTCCGTTTAGGTACAAACAGAGTACCATCCTCTGATGTCCAATGTAATTTACCTTTCATGTGAATTGACGACGCTGCCAGTCAAGATGCATACTTTATGAGTTGTGGGAAATATGATAGATAACATTGTTAGAAACAACGGTCTGGCGGGTCTGAGTTTTATAAACTGGATTATTAAATTATTAAAGGCCCAGTGCAGTCCAAATTCAGTCCCACCAGACAACAGCTGATGAAACAGCTGATGAAACTAACACTGTAAAAGTGTGAAAACATTTGATCAGTGCTATTTCCTGATAGTTTCGGGTTGAAGATACTATCTGCACAGGATCTTCTAATCAGAAGGTTTTCATGGGTGGGAATTTTGTCTTTCCATGGTGACATCACCATGTGGTAAATTGGTTAATAGACCAATAACAAAGAGTTCCAAACCTCTCTGCCAATAACAGCTAGTTTTCCATTTCCCCTCCTCACTCATACTATTCACAGAAAGTCCTGGCAAAATTCTTGCTTGAGAATTGTTTTGCTGTTGTTGCTAAAAAGCTATTTTGGGCAATTTTTATGAAAATCTATCACAGTTAGGTACTTAATTATTACCCAGAAATGATTTGATATTGATTTAAAACAAATATGGCTGTATTGGGCAAGTATTAAGATGTTTGGTTTTATTGAGACAATCTTTCTTCATACAGGTATTGTTAGTGTTTCAAATTGGGACACTGTGCTGAATAGTCAATAATTGAGGGGTCACACCATTTCAGCCACAGTGCAGGGATGAGAGGTCATATACATGTACATGCCACTTCATCATGACATTGCAACACTCCTCTGTCAAACCTCTCTAAGTGGCCCGTCATGTACTTACTACCACTGACTCTTACTGAGTGAGAAGGAGAGTTCACCCATCTGCTAGCTGACACTGTGGTCTTACTTCAGAAAGCCTCCCATTGGCCTAGACTGCATCCCTCGTTCCCCCTCGCTCATCTCCCGTCAACCCACTGCATTAGGCACGACTGAAGCTCGCATCAGCCAGCCAGCCTCCTCCGAGCTCTGACCCACTGAAAGCCTCAGCCCCATCACCATGAATTAAACGAGAGGGTTGGTTGTAGTCGTGTGGGCTGCTTTTGGTGCCACCAAGCATTATACTGACACAAATGCTGAGAGTCTCTGCCAGCTATTATTTCAATACATGACTGTGTGGTGCCTTGTCCGTCCCATTCCTTTGAAGATCACATATCCTCCTTCTGCTCTCCTCCCTCCCCTCCCATGCCTCAGACACACCAGGGCTCTCCCTTTGAAGCAATTCTAGTACTGTATGCCCTCAGATGTTCATAGTGTATTACTGTTATTGTATTTCTGTATTGGTGTTAGTGTATTACTGTAACAGTATTACTGTTAGTGTAATACTGTATTACCGTATTACTGTATTAGTGCATTACTGTTAGTGTATTACTGTTACTGTATTACTGTTAGTGTATTACTGTATTACTGTTTGCTCATTTGCAGTGGTCTTCACATAGAGCCACTGATACAGGTTTGGATACAGGGTCTTTACAAATGAAGGATTATTTGAATTATTAACTTCATGACATATTCATTGATGCACAACCATCATCTTTCTTTTGTAATTCTGTCAGATATTGGGTTATATCTATCCAATGTATCCAAATAACTTACAATAGTTAATTGTAGACACTCTGGATTGGTTGTACAGTACATGTACAGTACATCCCCACCCTGCCTGCCGACTGGCTCTTTTCTCTCTTTGTTCGGCTTCTACATTTATAGGAAGAGACAGGTGAGTTAGTGCCTGCTCAACTTCAAACGAGCGTAATTGTTTTTCATACGGAATGAGAGTCGTGAACTAGACATGGATTGCAGAGGAACAACAGGGCTGATTAGCGTCGGGTAGATTTGCTTGCTGGACCGTTTTGACACCTGTCTCCCTGCTTTCCCTAAGAGCTATGCTTGATCCCTCTATACTGTCAGTGTCTCACATGGCTGGAGAGATACGAAGGAGAAGGATAGAGATAGGAGAGAGAGAGAGAGAAGATAGTTAATGGGTAGGTAGTAGGACAAGAATACGTAACTTGTTTTCCCCTAGGCAAGACCATCCACAGCCCACACAGTTCTACATGAGTCATGTAATGCAGAGTCCAGGGGGAGGCAATTTTACCACAGAGAATGATACTTGGGAAGCTGTTGAAAATACATAGGAAGCAATCACGTTAAATAATCCATATTCAGGCCCAGTTGTCTAAGGCACTGAATCGCATTGCTAGAGGCGTCACCACAGACCTAGGTTTGATCCCAGTCTGTGTCGCAGCCGGCCGCGACCCCGAAGAGAATGTGCACAATTAGCCCAGCGTCGTCCGGGTTAGGGGAGGGTTTGATGACTAAATCGTTGAGTACACAGTGTTCTGGAAAGAGAACACATGCGTCCCAAATGGCACTTTACAGTGCACAATTTTTTAACAGGGCCCATAAGTAGTCCACTAAACATAGGGAATAGGATTCTATTTGGAACTCAAACAATATATACATATATTTCTGCAATTTGGCTCCCATCTGGCCTTGTGTTGTTTACAGATCTCTGATGTAGCGAGCCTGTACACTACGTGGCTATTAATCATGCTTTACACACTTGTCTTAATTACTCCCAGTCTAGCTGCTCTGTCTCAAAACCTGAGCTTCTCTGCATCTCTAAACCATTCATCATACCAGAATAAACAAATGCCAACCTAGTAAGACAATACCTAGTGTACGACCCTAATGGCACCCTATTCCCTATATAGTGCACTACTATATGGGCCCTGATCAAAAGTAGTGCACTATATAGGGAATAGGGTGCCATTTGGGTTACAGGCCCAGATTCCTCTTTTAGTTAGACACATGCTCTATGAAAACTGCCTTTGGTTCTCATCCAGAGTGACTTACAGTTAGTTCCTGTACCTAGGCCGACTAAATTGACTACTTTCACTGGCACAAATATATCCATGGAAAGCTTAAGTCTCTGTTTGCCCCAATTGATAGATAGTTGTACTGTATCCTACTGTATGTCACAAGCACTGACTTCATGAGGGCATCTGCTGTCTGAAAGCAGCTGTGTTTAATTGATAAGCACAGCTGGTTTCACAAACAAAAGCACTACCTGCTTTTCATACCACATTCCGATTTCAAGATATACCTAAGATGTACCCAACAATATGTCTGATCTACTTGAATTAATGTGCTTTGACTCCAGCAGGCAAATAGTTCTCTGTAAATGAGAGGAAATGAGTGTGTGTGGTCTATCTGCTGGCTATGGACAGGACAGGTTAGGCCTGTGGGCTTGAATGTCCTTGCCAGAAAGTCAATACAATTTACTGATGAGAAGTCTTTTCACCCAACCCAGGCTATGGCTTGAGTCCCAACTGCCACCCTACTCCCTGTTAAAACAAAAATAAAATGTTTTAAGTGAGAAGTGGGCATATCACATCGTATTTGTCACGTGTCGAATATAACAGGTGTAGACATTACAGTGAAATGCTAACTTACAAGCACTTAAAACAATGCAGTTAAAAAAAAAAGTGTATACACCCTGTATATAGCGAGGCTATATACAGGGGGTACCGGCACAGAGTCAATGTGCAGGGCACAGTCGAGGCAATTGAGGAAATATGTGCATGTACTGTAGGTAGAGGTAAAGTGACTATGCATGGATATATGGAATATGCTCTGGGATGATCCGGGATTCATCCGATGGCAATGAGGAGTATACCACATCAGTCACCGGCTTCATCGATAAGTGCATCGATGATGTCGTCTCCACAGTGACCGTACGTACATACCCTAATCTGAAGCAATGGATTACAGGCGGCAACATCTGCAATGACCCGGACGCTTATAAGATATCCTGCTATAACCACCGTCGAACCATCAAACGGGCAAAGCGTCAATACTGGACTAAGATTGAATCCTACTACACCGGCTCTGACGCTCGTCTGATGTGGCAGGGCTTGCAAAAATTACGAACTGCACAGGGAAGCCTAGCTGCAAGCTGCCCAGTAACACAAGCCTACCAGACGTGCTAAATTACTTCTATGAGCGCATCGAAGCAAGCAACACAAGCATGTATGAGAGCACCAGCTGTTTTGGACAGCTGTGTGATCACACTCTCTCTGTAGCCGATATGAGCAAGACCTTTACACAGGTCAACATTCACAAGGCTGCAGCACAGATGGATTATCAGGACATGTACTCAGAACATGTGCTGACCAACTGGCAAGTGACATTTTCAACCGAGTCTGTAACACCTACATGTTTCAAGCAGACCACCATAGTCCCTGTGCCCAAGAATGCCAAGGTAACCTGCGTAAATGACTACCGGCCCGTAGCACTCACATCTGTAGCCATGAAGTGCTTTGAAAGGCTGGTCATGGCTCACATCATCCCAATTCGCATACTGCCCCAACAGATTCACAGATGACGCAATCTCTATTGCACTCCACACTGCCCTTTCCCACCTGGACAAAAGGAACACCTACAGTTGAAGTCGGAAGTTGATATACATTTAGGATGGGGTCATTAAAACACATTTTTCAACCACTCCACAAATTTCTTGTTAACAAACTATAGTTCTGGCAAGTCGGTTAGGACATCTACTTTGTGCATGACACAAGTAGTTTCTCCAAAAATTGTTTACAGACAGAATTGTTCACTTAATTCACTGTATCACAATTCCAGTGGGTCAGAAGTTTTCATACACTAAATTGACTGTGCCTTTAAACAGCTTGGAAATTTCCAGAAAATTATGTCATGGCTTTAGAAGCTTCTGATAGGCTAATTGACATCATTTGAGTCAATTGGAGGTGTACCCGTGGATGTATTTCAAGGCCTACCTTAAAAGTCAGTGCATCATTGCTTGACATCATGCAAAAATCAAAAGAAATCAGCCAAGAGCTCAGAAAGAGATTTGCTGACTTCCACAAGCCTGGTTCATCCTTGGGAGCAATTTCCAAATGCCTGATGGTACCACGTTCATCTGTACAAACAATTTTATGCAAGTATAAACACCATGGGACCACGCAGATGTCATACCGCTCATGAAGGAGACACGTTCTGTCTCCTAGAGATGAACTTACTTTGGTGCGAAAAGTGCAAATCAATCCCAGAACAACAGCAAAGGACCTTGTGAAGATGCTGGAGGAAACAGGTACAAAGTATCTATATCCACAGTAAAACGAGTCCTATATCGACATGACCTGAAAGGCAGCTCAGCAGGGAAGAAGCCACTGCTCCAAAACCACCATAAAACACCCAGACTATGGTTTGCAACTGCACATGGGGACAGAGATCATACTTTTTGGAGAAATGTCCTCTGGTCTGATGAAACAAAAATAGAACTGTTTGGCCATAATGTCCATCATTATGTTTGGAGGGAAAAGGGGGAGGCTTGCAAGCCGAAGAACCCCATCCCAACCGTGAAGCACGGGGGTGGCAGCATCATGTTGTGGGGGTGCTTTGCTGCAGGAGGGACTGGTGCACTCCCCAAAATAGATGGCATCATGAGGTAGGAAAAGGATGTGGATATATTGAAGCAGCATCTCAAGACATCAGTCAGGAAGTTAAAGCTTGGTTGCAAATGGTCTTCCAAATGGACACTGACCCCAAGCATACTTCCAAAGTTGTGGCAAAATGGCTAAAGGACAACAAAGTCAAGGTATTGGAGTGGCCATCACAAAGCCCTAACCTCAATCCTATAGAAAATCTGTGGGCAGAACTGAAAAAGTGTGTGCGAGCAAGGAGGCCTACAAACTTGACTCAGTTACAGCAGCTCTGTCAGGAGGAATGGTTCACACTATACTTTGTCAAATTATCCCCTCCATGCATCTAAACACCATCTGTGATCAATGTCGCCATAGGACAGAGGACAGACCAGAACACTTTAGTTTGGGGCATTTCTGATTCAGGAAATCCAGACAAATGATTTACTGTATGACAAATTATTACTACTACCAATATTCTTAATACAGATTTTTAAAACAAATGTCAAAGAGAATAACAACACATAGTTGAAACCATTTTCTTCTCCCAAATTGGCTTATACTCCCCTATCATTTTGGCGATCTCACTGCAGAGTTACAGGTCAGGGAGTCAGAGTGCTAATCCTTAGGGAGAAATCCCGACCATCCAGCAAAAACAAAGAAAAGAAAAGAACAACAGCAATACACATACACCACTCGAGGTGGAGAAAACTTAAATCCATTTGGAGTAACTGTCAACCATTTCCAACATATATATATTTTTTTTATAGCAGGCAGGTGAACAAAATCAATTTGTGTATTTAAAGGGCATTTGCATATTTACCAAAGGTTCCCAGGGGACTGGTAATTCCCCCTTTCGACTCACATTGTGATTCATGCGTCCAAAAAAATAACACTGCCTGTCAAATCCAAAATAAACCAATTAGAATAACAAATCAAATTAGATTTACAACTCTTGATAACTCCATAAGGAAATAATTATATCCCATAAGGTAAGGACAGGTGTCCCTCATTCAGGGTCAGCACTGTCTCTCTGTACTTCTCATGGTCTGAATCACACATGGGACTATTGATTAATTATAAACTTCTTATTATTTATGTTTGTATAGTTCATTTAAATCTTACTCAATGTCTCCAGTCTTTCTAGTGAGGGTGATCAGGCCTCACCAGGCCGTCAGAACAGAGGTCACTCAGCCCTATTAAATGAATGTTTGTTTTCCTGTACCTCAGACATTATTTAAAGCTATTTCAAACAATTCAAACATTTTGGGGATCAGGTTTACATTGGGGTTTTCAGTACATTTCTTCTAATCAAGAGAATTTACATGTATGCACCCACAACTCTGACAATATACAATTTAGAGCATCCTTTCTAACCTGTTAAAAACCTACTAAAATAATAAAATAAAAAGACCCCACAAAACAAATCAAACAGATTATTAACCACAAACAAATATTAATTAACAGGTGAGTTATGTGTGGGTGCTGGTGTGTATATAGTAAAAATAGTATGGTAAAAACAAACAAAATGGCCAGGCCTTACTTAATTTGGATCTGGGTACCTTTACCCAAGACACTTGCCTTAGGAAGCCTTTCAAAGGGAGACATACAGAATCATTGAAAACACTTTTTAAAACTTGGTAGCGGACATTCCATCAGTCGTAAACAGAATTAAACTTCAGGCACATCAGATGATACAGTGTCCTATCAATCCCAGAGCCCCTCACTTGTAACCATTGTCATTTTGACCTGTTGCATTGACATACAATTCTGTGCAAACTGTCTCTGAGACTTAACCTCTCTCGGCCACGACAACATCCGGTGAAATTGCAGAGCGCGAAATTCAAAATACAAAAATCGTAATATTAAACATTCATGGAAATACAAGTGTCTTACATCGTTTAAAAGCTTAACTTCTTATTAATCCAATCGCATTGTCAGATTTCAAAAAGGCTTTACATATTTCAAACCTATAGAGGCGTCACCAAAATCAAAAATAGCGATAATATAAATCACTTACCTTTGAAGATCTTCCTCTGTTTGCAATACCAAGGGTCCCAGCTACACATCAAATGTTTGTTTTGTTCGATAAAGTCCTTCATTATATCCCAACAAACTCTGTTTATTAGGCGTGTTTGATTCAGTAATCCACCGTTCCACTTGTTCAACATGCAGACAAAGGAATCCCAAAAGTTACCGATAAACTTGGTCCAAACAAGTATAACAACACTTCTAATCAATCCTCAGGTACCCTAATATGTAAATAAACAATAACATTTAAGACGGAATGTAGTATGTTCAATAGCAGAGATAAATAACGATGTGCCCACCCTCATTCACGCGCGCCACAAGACGAGAGTCCTAATGAGGGACACATTGAAAAACTACAACTACTTGCTAATTTTTCAAAAAACAAGCCTGAAACCCTTTCTAAAGACTGTTGACATCTAGTGGAAGCAATAGGAACTGCAATGGGAGGAATTATTTTGAAAATCCCATAGACTAGCAATGAAATGGCCTGTGACCTCAATGGATGGATTCTCCTCAGACTTTCGCCTGCCATATCAGGTTTGTTATACTCACATACATTATTTTAACAGTTTTAGAAACTATCCAATGCTACCAATTATATGCAATTCCTGCAGGCAGTTTACTTTGGGAACGCTTGTCATCCAGACGTCACAATACTGCCCCCTAGCCCAAAGAGGTTAATGCAACCGCTGTGTCAGATTTCTAAAAAACTTTACAGAGAAAGCAAACCATGCAATAATCGGAGTACAGCCTTTCGACAACAAAGCAGCCAAAAATATACCCGACATATTGGGTAGTCAACATTACTCAGAAATAGCATTTTAAATATTCACTTACCTTTGATGATCTTCATCAGAATGCACTCCCAGGAATCCCAGTTCCAACATAAATGTTTGATTTGTTCGATAATGTCCATCAGTTATGTACAAATATCTTATTTTGTTAGGGCGTTTGGTAACCAAATCCAAAAGCGTGTTCAGGTCGCGCCGAACGTCGGATGAAAAGTTAAAAAAGTTCCATTACAGCCCGTAGAAACATGCCAAACTAAGTATAGAATCAATCTTTAGGATGTTTTTAACATAAAACTTAATTTAATGTTCCAACTGGCAATTATTTTGTATGTACAAATGAACTGGAACTTAACTACCTTTCAAGTGAGCGCGCCAGACCGAGACTGTGGCACACTGCCAGACCACTCACTCAAAGAGCTCTTATGAGCCCCTCCTTTAGAGTAGAATCTTCAAAACAGGTTCTAAATACTGTTGACATCTAGTGGAAGCCTTGGGAAGTGAAACATAACTAATATCAACCTGTATCTTCAATGGGGGCTGAGTTGAAAAACTACAAACCTCAGATTTCCCACTTCCTGGTTGGATTTTTTTCTGGTGATGCAGGGGGATCATAGGGAGCGTATAAGTCTCTTTATTATTGATTCGCCTGCGTTTCCAGTGGTGCTGGGGATTCCCTGGCTGGCTCTGCACAATCCTAAGATTTCGTGGAGACAGGGGGTTCTCCAGGGGTGGTCAGTGTTCTGGGAGGTGTCTGGGAGTTTCCATCGGTCCAGAGCAGGGTTCCACGAGGCGCATCCCCCCCGTATATGCAGATATGGCAATCGCTTTCAGGAAAAAGAAAGCGTCTAAATTACCACCTCATCAACCGGGAGGGGATTGTGCGATAGATCTCCAGGATAACGATGCGCTTCCCAAGAGTCACGTGTACCCATTGTCCCAGGAGGAGATGTTGGCTATGGAGACATGTGTCACGGAGTCTCTGGGACAGGGGTACATTCGGCCCTCCATCTCACTCGTCTCCTCGAGTTTCTTTTTTGTGAAGAAAAAGGAGGGAGGTTTGCATCCATGTATTGATTATAGAGGTTCTAAATGCCATCACAGTGGGGTTTAGTTACCCACTACCTCTCATCGCTACAGCGGTGGAATAATTTCATGGAGCACAGTTCTTCACAAAACTGGATTTCAGGAGCGCGTGTAGTCTGGTGCGTATTCGGGATGGAGACGAGTGGAAAACCACGTTTAGTACCACATTGGGCCACTATGAGTACCTCGTCATGCCTTATGGGTTAAAGAATGCTCCAGCCATCTTTCAATCCTTTGAAGACGAGATTCTCAGGTACCTGCACGGGCAGGGCGTGGTTGTTTAATTCGATGACATTCTGATCTAATCAGCCACCTGCGCCGCGCATGTGTCTCTGGTATGCAAGGTGCTTGGTAGACTGCTGGAGCATGACCTATACGTCAAGGCTGAGAAGTGTGTGTTCTCCAAACGAGCTGTCTCGTTCCTGGGTTATCGCATTTCCACCTCGGGGGTGGTGATGGAATGTGACCGCATTAAGGCTGTGCGTAATTGGCCGACTCCGACCACGGTAAAGGAGGTACAGCGGTTTTTGGGTGTTGCCAACTACTACCGGAGGTTTATCCGGGGTTTTGGCCAGGTAGCGGCTCCCATTACCTCACTGCTGAAGGGGGGCCGGTGTGTTTGCGGTGGTCAGCAGAGGCGGACAGAGCTTTCAACAGGTTGAAGGCGCTGTTCACGGATGCACCCGTGTTGGCGCACCCGGACCCCTCTCTAGTATTCATATTGGAGGTGGACGCATCCGAGGCTGGGGTGGGTGCCGTGCTAACACAGTGCTCGGGTACACCACCAAAACTCCGCCCCTGCTCTTTCTTTTCGAGGAAGCTCAGTCCAGCGGAGCGTAACCATGATGTGGGGGACCGGGAGTTGTTAGCAGTGGTCAGGGCTCTGAAGGTGTGGAGACACTGGCCTGAGGGGGCTAAGCACCCCTTTCTCATCTGGACCGACCACCAGAATCTGGAGTATATTCGGGCAGCTAGGAGACTGAACCCACGTCAGGCAAGGTGGGCCTGGCTCTTCACCCGATTCCGTTTTACGTTGTCATATAGACCGGGCTCCCAGAACGTAAAGGCTGACGCACTGTCCCACCTTTATGACACGGAGGATCGGTCCACCGAGCCTTCTACCCATCCTTGCCGCCTCGGGGCTGATGGCACCAATGGTATGGGAGGTGGACTCGGACATCGAGCGGGCGTTACGGGCGGAGCCCGCACCTCCTCAGTGTCCGGCTGGGCGGAAGTACGTGCCGCTTGGTGTCCGGGACCAACTGATTCGGTGGGCTCACATCCTACCCTCCTCGGGTCACCCTGGGGTGGAAAGGACAGTGGGGGGCCTCCGGGAGAAGTATTGGTGGCCCACCTTGGCTAGGGACGTTAGGGTTTATGTCTCTTCCTGTTCGGTATGCGTCTCGAGGCTCTCGAGTCCAGAATGGCCTGTATCGTGTACGCCGGGGACCCCTCAATGTCCAGAGGGGGAGGAGGGACCTCCGGCACCTCACCGTCCTGCAGGGGACCAGCTTCCACCAGCCTGAGGAGAGACACATGAAACGAGGGGTTAATACGATAATAGGGAGGGAGTTGTAATCAAATAACACACCTCGTTTATTCTCCTCAGGACTTTGAAGGGCCCTTCCATTTTCCTTTTCCAAATGGGCGGGAATCTAGAATGCATAAGATACTGTATTTACGATAGCACAGCTTCTCCCTGTGTCCCTCAGTCTTCCCGCTCTTTCACTGAAACCCAAGCCCCTTTTCTTTTGTGTAACAAGCTGTCATATCTGTTCCGTCCACTAGGGACGTTTTCCTTTATGACGTAATTTGTAATTAAGTTATGATTAACTATGTGTATGTGTAATTCTGTGTGATTAGTTAGGTATTTAGTAAACAAATAATTAAACCCAATTTTGTATTGCTTATTCAACTTGTTAGCCAGGGTTCGTGCAGATAACCAAGAATTTACAATTTTCAGGTGAGACTGAATTAAGGTGATTAATATTGACTGCTATTGATGTAAAATATTACTCGGTCTTTAATAGTTTATTCGGAAGATAATAGCTCTATAAATATTATTTTGTGGTGCCCCGACTCTCTAGTTAATTACATTTACATGATTAGCTCAATCAGGTAATATCAATTACGGAGAAATTATTTTATAGAACAGCATGTCATATCACTTAATCATAGTCAAAGACGACATAAGTAATAACGTAATGTAATCTAAAACAATAATCTGTTTCCAATACGTGGAACTGTGTCCAGATGAAGTAGATATAAGTAAATGTTTTAGTACCAAATATTGAGCTGAAAAGTCAGCACCAACTTTTTGAAGGTCCTGCAGACAGATTTGTTAAACAGCAGGTTTCATATTTTGACTAAGTTTATCAGACATTCATGTTCGACATTCATTGGTTCTAATTATAGTTTTATTTGTTAGAGGTAAGTAAAGTTCTGTGCAATGCTTTATCCTAATCTTTCCCAAATGATCCATAAAGGGACCACTGAACATTCCTCAGAATACTTTTTACACCACTTACGTATGTCTACGTGTGGGTGTGAAAGTTGTGTATTATAATTATTTTTCTATTGTTACTTCATTAGATCTCTAGTGTCATGACTTTCCTGTGAAGATATGAAGAATCAGGTTACAGTGAGTCTGCTCTACTACTCACTCTTTCTCCCGCAGAGGGGGAGAGGGGTGAAGTTGGCCATTTTATGACGGTCATAAATACCTTGTCGAAACTCTACCTTTGGGCTCTGCAGGATTGAGGGTAAAGATACCTTTTGTTACAAGGAGATTCCTCATGCCAAAACTACAACATCAAAAGGCTGAATAATGAAACAATATTTCTGTAATCCAAACATTGGGAATAGTCCGTGGGTATTTAAAGAATAACCATGTCCAACAGTTGTTGTTTTGTGATATCATGAAGGATGGTATAACTAAATAACTGTACCTCTACAAATGTATAGTCCCAGTTATCAGATTCACATCTAAATGTTGTGGAACTTATATGATTAAATATGAGACTATTTGTGAGAAGATGTAATGTGATGTTAGCCTTCTAAATGAGAGAATTGTTTTTCATATAAAGTCTTAACCAGTCAGTGACAACATCCACATGAGCACAGACATTATGTCGATGTCATGGAATGCCCCTTTTGCCAGAGTTCGTAAAACTTCTAGTGAAGAATTAACATATCAGACCATATCCAGAAAAATGTGGAGCGTGGCCGCACATTGGAATCGTAGGAATTTAAATCTCTAGAGACCAGCACATTGCTGTTGCTACGGTTGCTACGGATGTATAAAATGGTTCTAGCTCTACATTAGACCGGAGGTTACAGGCAGCGCGAGCTGAATACGTCACAAATCGTCAAGAACTCTCAACAAGTGAAGAAGATAGGCCGCACAATCAGTCTGCAGCTGTATATGTAAAATAGTCTAGGAAACTCAACCGAAGATGAGAAAAGAATAACATTTCCCTATCGAACGACCATTGGTATGTCTGGAAGATCCATTCTAACAGACACTCAGAGTACCCTACTACAACTATGAAGGGCATGGGGACCTCTGGTGGACAACCAGAAACTTACACTAGAGGCTTTGTCGAATTACTCCCTATAGATGGATCAAGTGTTTTCAACAGAGAGACAGCAAAGACATACACACGTAAATATGTACATTGCAATTCTTTAGAATGAGCAGCCGTTCATGTGCAAAGTATTCACATTTCCATGAGCATAGTTATCAGCTGTATGTACGATAGTGGAATTCTTTCTCTCCCTTTCCCTCTCTTTTGAATCCGACATTTTGTGTAACAACCCGTCATATCGGTTTAGTCCACTAGGGTCTTTTCATTGAATTGTGCAGTTATCAATGTGTAAGCTATCCTGTTTGTGTGTTTAAGTAAGTCTGTGTGATTATTTAGTTAATAAATAAATAAGCCAATTTGTGCATCGCTAATTCATAATTTATGCTAGGGTTTGTGCAGATATCCAATAATTTTGGGTCGATCAGAATGAGACTGATATAAGGTAAATAAGAATGAATGAATTGACTGACTGATGTAAGAGATATTTACATCTTTAGAGTTTAGTTGGGAGATAGTAACTCGTTAAATAACTTTTCCCGTGGTGCCCCAGATTACTACTTAATTAAGTGTTATATTATTCATTTAATGACGTAATAAATGAACGTGGTATGTAATTTGTAAAATAAAATAACAGTCAAACACATTAATGATAGTCAAGACACGACAGTAGTAACCCATTATACTCAGAATTATGTAACTTTATCTCTAGTAACCCTTTATTGTAAAGGTTTTCCTCTGGTGAAGGAGAAGAAACACAGAAATACAACATAGACAAAAGAACATAGACTACCCACCCCAATTTTACGCCCTGACCAAACTAACACAAATACATAATAAAGGAACTAACGTGACAATTATACATTTGTGTTACATCACAAATTCTACCTTTAGACTAGTGTTCTATTCATACAGAAGTTTAAATATTTACACTAGTTCTTCGGGAATATTACATCTCCACATACACTACCCTTCAGCTCCAAAAAATAGTACCCGCAAACCCCAATCTCAATGTCAACAGTAAAGAGGTGACTCATGGGTTGCTGGCCTTAGACAGAGTTGCAAAAAAAAAGCCATGTTGCAGACTGGCCAATAAAAAGAAAAGATTAAGATGGGTTAAGGAGCACAGAGGAACTCTGCCTAGAAGGCCAGCATCCCAGAGTCACCTCTTCACTGTTGACTTTGAAACTGGTGTTTTGCAGGTGCTATTTAAAGAAGTTGCCAATTGAGGACTAGTAAAGTGTCTGTTTCTCAAAATAGACACGCTAATGTACTTGTCCTGTTGCTCAGTTGTGCACCGGGGCCTCCGACTACTCTTTCTATTCTGATTAGAGACAGTTTGCGCTGTTCTGTGAAGGGAGAAGTACACAGTGTTGTACGAGATCTTAAGTTTCTTGGCAATTTCTCGCATGGAATAGCCTTCATTTCTCAGAACAAGAGTAGTTTCTGGCCATTTTGAGCCTGTAATCGAACTCACAAATGCTGATGCTCCAGATACTCAACTAATCTAAAGAAGGCCAGTTTTTTAATCAGAACCTCAGTTTTCAGCTGTGCTAACATAATTACAAAAGGGTTTTCTAATGATCAATTAGCCTTTTTAAATGATAAACTTGGATTAGCTAACACAACGTGCCATTGGAACACAGGAGTGATGGTTGCTGATAATGGGCCTCTGTACGCCTATGTAGATACTCCATTACAAATATGCCGTTTACAGCTACAATAGTCATTTACAACATTAACAATGTCTACACTGTATTTCTGATAAATGTTATGTTATTTTAATGGGAAAAAAAAATATGATTTTCTTACACAAGGACATTTCTAGGTGAGCACAAACTTTTGAATGTGTACATAATAACGTAAAACATCAAACCACTTATGAGTCTTGTTATCCTCATGTAATTTAAAGTCATGTTACCCTCAGAGACATGTTATCCTTGTTACTAACGTTGTGTAATCTCCTTACTAATGAGATATGTTATCCTCTGAGACATGTTACGTATGAGATTTCTGAGAAGTGTTATCCTCTACCTGTAGATGCAATGGGCTGTGGTGGACAGAACCCTAGATAACGTTACAAATCGAAAAACTCAGCTCAGACAGATCTGTTTGGGGTATTCATTCACCTCTTTCACAGGTGAGCTAGTCCCCTCACTCAATAATTTAGTTAAATTTCCATCTCTTATTATGTCATTTTCAATCAGTTTATTATCCTTGTATCCATTAATATGACATATTAAGCTAATTGAAATTTGGCTGAATGAAATGTGGAAAGTAAATTTATTTAAATTTATACTATTAAGATTGGAATTTTCAATCTTGTATGTGGAGGTGAGGGCCCTCGGAGTGTGGTGTCAGGAAAATAACCTCACACTCAACGTCAACAAAACTAAGGAGATGATTGTGGACTTCAAGAAACAGCAGAGGGAACACCCCCCTATCCACATCGATGGAACAGTAGTGGAGATGGTAGCAAGTTTTAAGTTCCTCGGCATACACATCACAGACCAGGATGTCTTGCTCCCAGGCAGACTAAATAACTTTTTTGCCCGCTTTGAGGACAATACAGTGCCACTGACACGGCCTGCAACGAAAACATGCGGTCTCTCCTTCACTGCAGCCGAGGTGAGTAAGACATTTAAACGTGTTAACCCTCGCAAGGCTGCAGGCCCAGACGGCATCCCCAGCCACGCCCTCAAGGCATGCGCAGACCAGCTGGCCGGTATGTTTACGGACATATTCAATTAATCCCTATACCAGTCTGCTGTTCCCACATGCTTCAAGAGGGCCACCATTGTTCCTGTTCCCAAGAAAGCTAAGGTAACTGAGCTAAACGACTACCGCCCCGTAGCACTCACTTCCGTCATCATGAAGTGCTTTGAGAGACTAGTCAAGGACCATATCACCTCCACCCTACCTGACACCCTAGACCCACTCCAATTTGCTTACCGCCCTAATAGGTCCACAGACGATGCAATCTCAACCACACTGCACACTGCCCTAACCCACCTGGACAAGAGGAATACCTATGTGAGAATGCTGTTCATCGACTACAGCTCGGCATTCAACACCATAGTACCCTCCAAGCTCGTCATCAAGCTCGAGACCCTGGGTCTCGACCCCGCCCTGTGCAACTGGGTACTGGACTTCCTGACGGGCTGCCCCCAGGTGGTGAGGGTAGGCAACAACATCTCCTCCCCGCTGATCCTCAACACGGGGGCCCCACAAGGGTGTGTTCTGAGCCCTCTCCTGTACTCCCTGTTCACCCACGACTGTGTGGCCACGCACGCTCCAACTCAATCATCAAGTTTGCGGACGACACAACAGTGGTAGGCTTGATTACCAACAACGATGAGACGGCCTACAGGGAGGAGGTGAGGGCCCTCGGAGTGTGGTGTCAGGAAAAAACCTCACACTCAACGTCAACAAAACTATGGAGATGATTGTGGACTTCAGGAAACAGCAGAGGGAACACCCCCCTATCCACATCGATGGAACAGTAGTGGAGAGGGTAGCAAGTTTTAAGTTCCTCGGCATACACATCACAGACAAACTGAATTGGTCCACTCACACTGACAGCATCGTGAAGAAGGCGCAGCAGTGCCTCTTCAACCTCAGGAGGCTGAATAAATTTGGCTTGTCACCAAAAGCACTCACAAACTTCTACAGATGCACAATCGAGAGCATCCTGGCGGGCTGTATCACCGCCTGGTACGGCAACTGCTCCGCCCTCAACCGTAAGGCTCTCCAGAGGGTAGTGAGGTCTGCACAACGCATCACCGGGGGCAAACTACCTGCCCTCCAGGACACCTACACCACCCGATGTTACAGGAAGGCCATAAAGATCATCAAGGACATCAACCACCCGAGCCACTGCCTGTTCACCCCGCTATCATCCAGAAGGCGAGGTCAGTACAGGTGCATCAAAGCTGGGACCGAGAGACTGAAAAACAGCTTCTATCTCAAGGCCATCAGACTGTTAAACAGCCACCACTAACATTGAGTGGCTGCTGCCAACACACTGACATTGACACACTGACCCAACTCCAGCCACTTTAATAATGGGAATTGATGGGAAATGATGTAAATATATCACTAGCCACTTTAAACAATGCTACCTTATATAATGTTACTTACCCTACATTATTCATCTCATATGCATACGTATATACTGTACTCTATATCATCGACTGCATCCTTATGTAATACATGTATCACTAGCCACTTTAACTATGCCACTTTGTTTACTTTGTCTACATACCCATCTCATATGTATATACTGTACTCGACACCATCTACTGTATCTTGCCTATGCTGCTCTGTACCATCACTCATTCATATATCCTTATGTACATATTCTTTATCCCCTTACACTGTGTATAAGACAGTAGTTTTGGAATTGTTAGTTAGATTACTTGTTGGTTATCACTGCATTGTCGGAACTAGAAGCACAAGCATTTCGCTACACTCGCATTAACATCTGCTAACCATGTGTATGTGACAAATAAAATTTGATTTGATTTGAATCCATTTATATTCAAAATTTCAATCAGACAAATTTCAATCAGCTTAATATGTCATATTTCACAATCACACAACTTTCACATCCACATTCACTCAGTACTATTCCCAAACACACTCGGTAATCTCCCTTATTACCCATGTGCATCTTCAACGATTCTCTTGTCGTTACTTGCTATGCACCATATGTATCTCCTGTACATATTTAATAACACCACGTAGTCAAAAACACCTTGTGTTATTTGTAGTGGCTTCAGACCACGTAGACATTTCTTAAAAATGCCCACAGACAGCTATCAGCGGGGCTTTTCATGGTACCGTTACACCCTTGCTCTCGTCTTCTCATAGGACTAGTGAATAGCCTTCTCTCTTTCAGACTATTGGTACCTTTTTATGCGTTAAACGCCTTGATTTAAAAACAAAATCATATATATTTTTTATACAGATTCATTTAAATGGACTTACTGAAATCAGTTGCCGTCCCTCAATTGTTTGCGGATGATGTGTATCCTCCTGAGCAGCTCACAGTAAGGGTCTGGTCTGTCGGGTCTCGTCGTCTTTTGGTCAGATGGAAATTTCCCCCACGCTTCATAAAATGCGCCACCAGTTTTCCCCGCAGACTCCCAAAAGAAAGCACCGCAGGCAGAATCAATCATCCTGTTGCATGAAGTCACTTGCATGAAAACAGAAATTGGTTAAAAGAAAAGCACAAACAGATCACAGAAATGTATGAATAGAAAAGCATGGCACCCAACACTGCGACCTGTATGCTCTAGTCGGCTGGCTCTCACTACATATTCGTCGCCAGACCCACTGGCTCCATGTCATCTATAAGTCTATACGGGGTAAAGCTCTACCTTATCTCAGCTCACTGGTCACAAAAACAACATCCACCTGTAGCACGTTCTCCAGCAGGTATATCTCACTGGTCATCCCCAAAGCCAACACCTCCTTTGGCTGACTTTCTTTCCAGTTCTCCGCTGCCAGTGACCGGAACAAATTGCAAAAATCGCTGAAGCTGGAGACTTATATTTCCCTCACTAACTTTAAATATCTAAGCAGCTAACCAATTGCTGCAGCTGTACATAGCCATCTGTAAATAGCCCACCCAATCTACCTACCTCATCCCCATATTGTTTTTATTTACTTTTCTGATCTTTTGCACACCAGTATCTCTACTTGCACATCATCCCCTGCTGAATTATCACTCCAGTGTTAATCTGCTAAATTGTAATTACTTCGCTACTATGGCCTATTTATTGCCTACATCCTCACGCCATTTGCACACACTGTATATAGACTTTATTTTTTTCTATTGTGTTATTATGTGTTGTTGTTTGTGTCACACTGCTTTGCTTTATCTTGGCCAGGTCGCAGTTATAAATGACAACTTGTTCTCAACTGGCCTACCTGGTTAAATAAAGTTGAAATAAATAAATAAATAAAACTTACGATTCCCCAAATGGCAGTTTCTTGTCACAGTTACTGACTATCTGGCCATCCAGAATTACAACAACACACAGACTTCTGCCCCATTGAGGTGTCGTTTTCATGACATGTTCAGCTAACTCCGTTTATGGGGTAACCTAGGTAACCACAGGTTGTTTTCCCAACGGTGGGCGGGGCCACAACGTTCTATAATAGCGACTAAGACTATAGTGCTCTACTTTTGATCAGGGCCCATAATGCTCTGGTCAAAAGTAGTGTGCTAGGTAGGGAATAGGGTGCCATTTGGGATTCAAAATGTGGTGCCATTTGGTATGCAGCATATCTTATCATCTCGGTAAACAGTAATCTTTTCAGGCCATTTCCAGTTGACTCAATCTTCTGGAAAAAAAGTTATAGTTTATCGTTTGAATGAATAAGATATTGTCAGTGTACAACCTTCAGATGTATTGGGAAAATGTGTTTTAAGAATAGTAATTAGGGGAGGGAGTTGTTGTTTTGTTGTCTGTGAGAATTACCTTTTTACAACCTCACAAAAGTGTATTTTCTTTGCAAGAATAGACTTAGTAATGTGTTAGTTATTCCTGCACCACAAAATAATGATAAACTAATATATAATCTACCTTATGGGTCATCATGTATTGTCTTTGTATTTGCTTTCACAAGCAACTCAAATCATTTACATTTGAAGTAACTCAAATACTTTAATTTGCACATTACAAAGTGCTGACTGGTTGATTGACCGAGGAGGAGGAGAAGTCCCTCTCATAGAACCATCCTTACTCCTAGTCAAGTTAAACAAATAAACTATTTCACAGTTACTTTAGTTTAAACAGTAACTGTGGGTGCCATAGGCCTACCATATCACAATCTGAGTAGAGCTGTGACAGAGGTTTTATCAGTAAACCAATTAACATGATTTATGGTTCAGGGAGACTATGGTTATGGGGACATGCCCATAAATACAAAGAGCCTGAACAGAACTGGGTTCTGTCCCAAATGGCACCCTATTCTCTATAAAGGGCTCTGGTCAAAAGTAGTGCACTATATAAGGAATAGGGTGCCGTTTGGAACAAACATCTTCCTAAAGGGAGATGTTATCAGGAAGGCTGTGGTGTGGTAGCTGGATCATTCTGCTATGTTGTCATGCAGTCAGCATGCATTTGTAAATTCAGCTACTGTGCATATATGGTTCTGACCCCTTTCCATCAGTGGGTCAGAAGTTCAAACACCCAAACTCCAGCCTGAAGAGTTGAAGTGTGGGGTGTGAACTTACGACCTCCCCTAATTTAAAGGGACAAGAGGCTGGAAAATGAATTCCTTATCGGTAGGACTAAATGCCTCTCACCTAGGGGGTAGAGTTAGTTAGCCCCTGTATCTGAACCACCCTGTGTTTAAAATGTTACTTAGGTGAGGTTGTGTGTTGACGATTTTGAGTTTGAGAATGCCTGTGTTTGTTTTGCAGTAACATGTTTGTTTTGCAGTAACATTGTGACTTTGTTTAGATATATTTTTATTTAGATACACAGGGATATTAGGCCCTCAGATATTTGAACTCCTCTAGATCTCTGGAATGACTTCAAAAGATTCCAATGAAAGCTGTGTCATGTGGACGTCAAAATGTCAGCTCTTCTTGGTTGTAAATCTGAGTGTCAGTCACACTGTTCTGTCATGGGATTGATGGAAGGTCCAAAAATCTGACTGACGCATTCTGCAGTAGGTAAAATATGCTCCTTCAGGTTGTGTGGAATTTGGTCCTTTCTTGCGACATGGGCAGAGTTCAGGTGCTATGTTTGAACAAGGACAGATTTACTAGTTTGCCAAGAACATGTTAATTGCCAGACGGCCTCTTCTTGTTGATGTATCGTTTCTAATCACGCTCAAAAGTGAATTTAGTTTCACATGTTGTGCGTCCCAAATGGCACCCTATTCCCTATATAGTCCACTGCTGTTGACCAGAACCCTATGGCCCCTGGTCAAAAGTAGGGCCCTGGTCAAAAGTCATGCTAAATAAGGAATAGGGTGCCATTAGGGATGCAGTCATGAGCTGTCTCTGACGACTGTGTAGGGTTGCAAAATTCTTTGCACTTTCAATGAATTCCCAACTTTCAATGAATTCCCTAGTTTTCCCGAAATCCCAGTTGGAGGGTTCCCAGAATCAGGAGGGAATAAGGAGGATGTACGGGGTCTTCCAACCGGGATTTCGGGAAAACCATTAATGTTCACACATTGGCAAAATTGACAACTCAGAAAGCAATAGGCCTATCTATAACTCAAATAATGAATCATAAAAAGCTTGTGTGTAATACATTTCAACAGCTTCCCAGAATAATTGACTCGCAATATAAAGTAAAAAACTACCAAAATGCTATAACATAAAACACATTGTCCAGGGCTACATGACAGACGGGACTAATATAAAATATAATTTTCTGTGTGAATAGCTCCCTCTGTAGTCATCGAATTGCTAAATTGCTAAATGTTTAGCGCTGTTGGCTGTATTGTTTAAATCAATACAAATTGATTTACATGTGTCTGCAGAGAGACACATCCACATCCTCCTTTTCTCCTCTTTCATTCCCAACGCGTCCCTCCTTTCCCTCCCTCCTCTCCATCCCTTGTCCCATTGCATCATGAAGAGTGCACATAATCCTATAGACTTTTGTACTCACATGCCCTGTCTTATATCCTAGATGAGGAACCATTTCCTTTGCACTGTTCTTCAATAAAAATTAAAAGCTGCCATAAAAACAAGACGCAGGAGGGGGGAGAGAGAAATGCTGTCACCCTAAATCACATCCATCTTTCTCTCTTTCTTCTCCAAGCTGATCGTGAATATTTCATGGGGCCTATTTTATTCTGACATTTGTAGATGACATAGAGGTTGTGTCCCAAATGCCACCCTATTCCATATAAAGGGCACTACTTTTGACCAGGGCTCACTTGGGAGTGGTGCACTACACAAGGAATCGGGTGCCATTTGGGACGCAGCCCTAGAGTGTTACACAGGAAATAAAATGCTGATGAAGGCAGTCCGACTGTCATGAAGGTTACTGAATTGTAAATGGTCCTATCCATCTCCTCTCCTAGCTAATAATATGTGTAGACTAGAGGCTGTAAACATGGTGAGGGATGTGATTGTGTATCCGCTGCTGCTCCTTTAGGAATTGTATAAACATTATTCATGGTACACCGGGCCGTGCTTAATTGTAAGTT
>NC_068422.1:18196395-18313895 GCF_023373465.1 Oncorhynchus keta | reverse complement strand
TTCCCTTCAGAAATTGTGTCTCATGACTGTCATGTCCCTCTGTAGCCTACATTTGGTGAGCAATATATGTTTGGAACAAATACAATCATGGTACCTTATCGCAATACATAAAATCGTGAAAATCATGAGAGTTGCAATCCATATCGTATATTCACCTAAGTATCCCAGTCCTAATGGAGAAGAGAGCGTGTGTGTGTGTGTGTGTGTGTGTGTGTGTGTGTGTGTGTGTGTGTGTGTTGATCATTAAATATCAGACAGATCCTCTCAAACTTTTTATCCTTTATAAACAACATCAGATTCCATATATCTCTCTCTCTCCCTCGCCCTCTTGCCCTTTCACTCTCTCTTTCTCTCTCTCTTGCTCTCCCTCTCATTTGTTTCAGCTCAGCTGGCTATCTATCTAGTTTATGGGTTTATTTCCCCCCTACACACTTTTATTTATGGACTTGTTTGTTTTCTGCCATCATTGCTAACAACACGGTTAATAGCAATCCTTTGTTATCCCAGGCAGCCGGACGGGAGCTGCTGGTGCTGACGCTTCGGACGACGGGGGCAGTGAAGTGAGAAGACTCATTTGGAGGGCTAAGGAAAGGCTTGACAGGCCCCATTTATAACGAGATCATTCTGGAAACTACAGGGTATTATTAACCCTCTATTGGAGTCTAATTAGTGTGCGTCCATAATGTTACCCTATATAGTGCACTACAGTACCTTTGATGAGGCACTGGTCAAAAGTAGGGTGCCATTTGGGATTAACGACTATGCTGCACAAACAGTCGTATGGGTTTATTTCATTCTTTGAAATCATTGTTGGTTTTTATTGAAGTAGATGATTCCCATCTAGGGACCCCAGACAATAAATTCAGTATGTTAACCACTTCACAATACAAGTCAGTCCTTCCAGGATTCTGCGATAGTAATTTTTGGGCCGATATCAACAATTCTCTGCATATTATGCTTGCACATTTGATCAATCACTACACTAATTCAGCATAAAATGGTCAAATCATCTCAATAAACTGATTAACGCTAACAGCCATAATTTAAAAATAACTGTCCTAACCTTTATAATGTAACATTTGTGTATTTGAGCTTTCCTTTTGAACCCTGAAAAACAAGAGACAACATCACTCTCTCCCTCTCCAAAGTGTAGTGACATGAAGCTTTTCAACCCTTAATTAGTGATACATTTTCTCCTTGTGATGTCTATTGATGTAGCTATGTGGGGGGAGAAGGCAAATTGAGCTACAGCCTGACTTAAGTGTGAATTATTTTTTTAAATGCTCTACCCCAACCCTCCCTCAATCTCCTCATTATCTCTCTCTCTCTCTCTCTCTCTCTCTCTCTCTCTCTCTCTCTCTCTCTCTCTCTCTCTCTCTCTCTCTCCGTCCTTCTCTCTCTCTCTCATCCAACTTCCCTCCTTCTCCTTTCTTTCCACTCTCTCCCTCTCCTTCCCTGACTCCCCTCTGCTTCCCTCAATCTCACCTATTTCTCTCTCTCTCTCCTTCCTTCCTTCTCTCTCTCATCCTCCCTTGCTCCAACTCTCTTCTTCCCTCTCTCTCCTCCTCTCTACCTCCTTCCTTCCTTCATTCCAGTGTGGAGAAATGAGGTGCAGAATTAGTTTTTTGCTTGCCTGTGCAATAGAACGCTTCGGCTCCGGCGTTGTCAGGGGCCCCGTCAGCAGATCAGAGATGCAGATGGGAGGTGTAACAGCTCTGCAGTGGCAGCCGCCCGGGCCGGGCCCTGCTCTGCTCCCCTCTGTTCTACTCTCCTCTCCTCCTCTCTGCTCTGCCCCGGTGTGATTGCAGCCGCCAGCCAGGATGAAGTCAGCACTGACAAAGTGCTCCCATTGATGGATGGACAAAGCCGGGAACTGGATGTGAGAATGGATGGGGCAGAGTGGGAATTTAACACAGACAAACATAATGAAAGACCGAGAGGAATGACCTGCTAAATCATTCCGGCAATACAACTCCCTGAGCAATTTACTTACTACTAACTGAGCACTGGAGGATTGTTTGCATGGGTAAAAGTGGGCCTTGATGGGGACATGGTTTTCATTCAGCTGGGTAGGCATGGAGCTAGGCTGACATCACACGATTGTTTTATGATTGCCTAAAGATGTATGATCTTAATTTGAGCCAGTTTGTTACAGTAGGAAAATAATCCTGCAGCAACAAGAAATCTAAATTAATATTTTTGTAGGAGTTGATCAAGTTTGACATTTTGAAGTCGAAATTACAAACTTTAGAAGCCTTTTTAAACCTTGAATACACTAAGTTAGCATTTCCTGCCGTGCATTCAAATTCTCAGTAACAAAAGTGATCAAATTAAGATCCTACATCTGTAGACTAGCAGATGCTAGTCAGATACACCCATGCTAAGGGATAAGACTCACCTCTAGGCTTTATACAGAATGCTTTAAATTGCATGTGTGTTCAAGCACAGGTCAATTTGCAGTGCCTCAGAGCACAAGGTAAAACAACATATACTTGAAGTACCTCATGGCCTGCGCCCATAGGCATAGGTCTGCTACACTACGTAGGGGGGAGAGGAAAGTCTCAATATGCCTACAAATTGTACCCTATTCCCTATATAGTTCCTATTGGCCCTTGTCAAAAGTAGTGCAGTATAAAGAAATAGGGTGCCATTTGGGACTGAGCCTGCGTGGGGGAGAGGAAGGTATCAGTCTGTCCCTTTCCCTTGTTAGATAGAGAATGAATTCTCATTACCATTGCACTAGCACTCCATTAAATGTCAGTGGCGGTGGTGGATGGAGCCGTGGAAGATTACGACTAATGCTGTTGGCCTTAGGAACTCCGATTAGAACCATTCTCATTAATCAGAGACCTGAGAGAGGAAAGCAATTTAAAGGCATGGTCCGCACAGAGCAAGGGGCAGGGCAGGGTATCATCCTGTCACTGAGACTGTGGTGGGACGCACACACACAAACCAAAGACAAATGCAACACAGGTTTATCTGGTCAGATTAATTGGAAGTGAGGAGTGTCAGGGTAACTGGCCTTCATGTGTCCTTGATAGACATAATGAAGGCGTAGTAAATGGGTGTTGTGTGGTGTGTCTCCTTTCATTTCATCTTACATGTTCCCAGAATTTCACCAACACTATATTCCATAGGATACAATAATACAAGAGGAATAATGTTATTTGGCTATTTCTCTCTCTGTGTTCATGTACAAGCCAAACTTACATCCATGCACTTGGATGCCCTTGTTAATGGAGGGACAAACAACTATTTCTGCATATTCCCTATATAGTGCACTACTGTTGACCAGAGCCCTGTGGGTGTCCAAGGGAATAGGTTGCCATTTGTGATGCAGATTATGTCTCAGGGTTAAACTGAGGGCACCAACCTGTGTTTGGTTCTCAATTAACACCTGTCACTGCAGACAACTCACTGCGTGAAGTCACTCTGACACTCCATAGAATGTTGTTTTCAGGTTGTTAACCAACCACCTGGGGAATAACAGAACAGAGGGACACCTCTATTGGACTCAATGTGGTCTGTGTCCAAAATGTCACCATAGTCCCTATGTAGATCACTACTTTTGACCAAGGCCCATAGGGAAACCCAAAGGGCTCTGGTCAAATGTAGTGCACTACATAGCGAATAGGGTGCCATTTCGGACAGAACCAATGCATTCTGTGAACAGAGGAGGGAGATGGAGAAGGACCATAATAAATATTGTAGGTCATGTGGTATCATTTTCTTCAGCTGCTCTTGGGGAGGCTGTTGGTCTGGACTATTTGTTTTTTTGGTGTGTGAAAAGAAGTGTGATATGATACACCATATATAAAAAATGATGTGGAAACCCCTTTAAATGAATGGATTTGCCTATGTCAGCCACACCTGTTGCTGACCGGTGTATAAAATAAAGCAGACAGCCATGCAATCTCCAAAGACAAACATTGTCAGTAAAATGGCCTTACTGAAGAGCTCAGTGACTTTTAACATGGCACCATTATAGGATGCCACCTTTCCAACAAGTCAGTCCGTCAAATGTCTGCCCTGCTAGAGCCCAGTCAACTATAAGTGTTGTTATTGTGAAGTGGAAACATCTAGGAGCAATAACGGCTCAGCCGCAAAATGGTAGGCCACACAAGCTCACAGAATGGGACCACAGAGGGCTCATCTTTCCTCAGTTGCAACAATCACTACCAAGTTCCAAACTGCCTCTGGAAGCAATGTCATGACAAGAACTGTTCGTTGGGCACTTCATGAAATGGGTTTCCATGGCTGAGCAGCCGCACACAAGCGTAAGAACACCAAGCGCAATGCCAAGCGTCATCTGGAGTGGTGTAAAGCTCGCCGCCATTGGACTCTGGAGCAGTGAAAATGCGTTCTCTGGAGTGATTAATCACGCTTCAACATCTGGCAGTCCAACAGATACATCTAGGTTTGGCGGATGCCAGTAGTACACTACCTGACCCAATGCAAAGTGCCAACTGTAAAGTTTGGTGGAGGATGAATAATGGTCTGGGGCTGTTTTTAATGGTTCAGGCCTCTTAGTTCCAGTGAAAGGAAATCGTAACACTACAGCATACAATAACATTCTAGACGATTCTGTGCTTCCAGCTTTGTGAGTTTTGGAAATGCCCTTTCCTTTTTCAGCATGACAATGCCCCCATGCACAAAAGTTGCACAGAGCCCTGACCTCAGCCCCATCGAACTTGTTTGGGATGAATTGGAATACCAATTGCGAGCCAGGCCTAATCGCCCAACATCAGTGCCCGACCTCACTATTGCTCTTGTGGCTGAATGGAATCAAGTCCTCGCAGCAATGTTCCAACGTCTACTAGAAAGCCTTCCCAGAAGAGTGGAGGCTGTTATAGCAGCAAATGTGGGACCAACATATTGGAATGAGATGTTCGAACCGAGCAGGTGTCCACTTACAATTGGTCATGTAGACTATATAATCGAGAGGAGGGAAGTGAGCCATGAATCAGAGTAGCCAGTGATTAGTGATGGAATACTACACATGTGAACTAGGGGTGCAACAGTACAGGTATTTCTACCAAACCATTTGGTAAGGAGACCTCGGTTCGGTCAGCAATGTGAACCCCGGTTCGTCCACACTGTGAACCCGAATGAATACATAAAACAACACAAAAACAAAAAGTACTCAATAAAAACACTAGGCCTATAGGCTATTCCTACAGTGCATTGTAGGCCTATGCCTCTTGAGGAAATCTGATCTGAAAAAACATTTCAGGCTATTCCGTTAAAACATCTACAGCATATGCGCATGTTGTAATCAAAATTCAAACTTTAATTGCTGCATTTCAAACTGTCCTTTTGTGAGGCGCAGTTATGTACAATGGCAAGGGGTCAATAAACCAGAATTGGAGGATCCTCGTTTAAATCTCCAGTTTGGGAAAAGTTCCCAGTAGATTACAACGACAATGGACAGAGAATTGTGTATAAAACGTTAACAGTATGTCGCCATGCTCAATGAGAATAGGCTATGCAGCTGCCAACACCTCAAATATGTTGACACATTCATGCCGACATCACCCCAGTATAAGACGGAAATGCAAAGAAACAACAACACAACATTGTCTCCCATCTGCATTCAAGCAGCCCTTGCCAGCTGATTCTGACAGAGCCAAAGAAATTACGATAAGAGCGATAGGTAGGCTCTGTTTGTAAGAAAAGTCTTTGCTTTATAGCCACATACAGTTGAAGTCAGAAGTTTACATACACTTAGGTTGGAGTCAGTAAAACTTGTTTTTCAACTACTCCCCAAATTTCTTGTTAACAAACTATAGTTTTGGAAAGTCAGTGCATGACACAAGTCATTTTTCCAACAATTGTTTACAGACATATTATTTCACTTATAATTCACTGTATCACAATTCCAGTGGGTCAGAAGTTTACATACACTACTATTTCCAAATGCCTGACGTACCACATTCATCTGTAAAAACAATAGTACGCAAGTATAAACGCCATGGGACCAGTCAGCCATCATACCGCTCAGGAAGGAGATGCGTTCTCCTAGAGATGAACATACTTTGGTGCGAAACGCGCAAATCAATCCCATGACAACAGCAAAGGTGCTTGTGAAGATGCTAGAGGAATCAGGCACAAAAGTATCTAAAGCCACAGTAAAACAAGTCCTATATCGACATAACCTGAAAGGCCACTCAGAAAGGACGAAGTCACTGCTCCAAAACCGCCATAAAAAAGCCAGACAATGGTTTGCAACAGCACATGGGGACAGAGATCGTTCTTTTTGGAGGAATGTCCTCTGGTCTGATGAAACAAAAATAGAACTGTTTGGCCATAATGACCATCATTATGTTTGGAGGAAAAAGGGGGAGGCTTGCAAGCCAAAGAACACCATCCCAACCGTGAAGCACGGGGGTGGCAGCATCATGTTGTGAGGGTGCCTTGCTGCAGGAGGGACTGGTGCACGTCACAAAATAGATGGCTTCATGAGGTAGGAAAATTATGTGGATATATTGAAGCAACATCTCAAGACGTCAGTCAGGAAGTTAAAGTTTGGTCGCAAATGGGTCTTCCAAATGGACAATAACCCCAGGCATACTTCGAAAGTTGTGGCAAAATGGCTTAAGGACAACAAAGTCAAGGTTTTTTAATGGCCATCACAAAGCTCTGACCTCAACCCTATAGAAAATGTGTGCGCAGAACTGAAAAAGCGCGTGTGAGCAAGGATGCCTACAAACCTGACTCAGATACACCAGTTCTGTCAGGAGGAATGGGACAAAATTCATCCAATTTATTGTGGGAAGCTTGTGGAAGGCTACCCGAAACGTTTGTCCCAAGTTAAACAATTTAAAGGCAATGCTACCAAATACTAATCGAGTGTATGTAAACTTCTGACCCACTGGGGATCAAATCAAATCAAATTTATTTATATAGCCCTTCGTATATCAGCTGATATCTCAAAGTGCTGTACATAAACCCAGCCTAAAACCCCAAACAGCAAGCAATGCAGGTGTAGAAGCACAGTGGCTAGGAAAAACTCCCTAGAAAGGCCAAAACCTAGGAAGAAACCTAGAGAGGAACCAGGCTATGGGGGTGGCCAGTCCTCTTCTGGCTGTGCCGGGTGGAGATTATAACAGAACATGGCCAAGATGTGACCAGCATGGTCCAATAATAATAAGGCAGAACAGTTGAAACTGGAGCAGCAGCATGGCCAGGTGGACTGGGGACAGCAAGGAGTCATCATGTCAGGTAGTCCTGAGGCATGGTCCTAGGGCTCAGGTCCTCCGAGAGAGAGAAAGAAAGAGAGAAAGAGAGAATTAGAGAGAGCACACTTAAATTTACACAGGACACCGAATAGGACAGGAGAAGTACTCCAGATATAGCAAACTGACCCTAGCCCCCCGACACATAAACTACTGCAGCATAAATACTGGAGGCTGAGACAGGAGGGGTCAGGAGACACCGTGGCCCCATCCGAGGACACCCCCGGACAGGGCCAAACAGGACGGATATAACCCCACCCACTTTGCCAAAGCACAGCCCCCACACCACTAGAGGGATATCTTCAACCACCAACTTACCATCCTGAGACAAGGCTGAGTATAGCCCACAAAGATCTCCGCCACGGCACAACCCAAGGGGGGCGCCAACCCAGACAGGATGATCACATCAGTGACTCAACCCACTCAGGTGACGCACCCCTCCCAGGGACGGTATGAGAGAGCCCCAGTAAGCCATTGTCTCAGCCCCTGTAATAGGGTTAGAGGCAGAGAATCCCAGTGGAAAGAGGGGAACCGGCCGGGGCAGAGACAGCAAGGGCGGTTCGTTGCTCCAGAGCCTTTCCGTTCACCTTCCCACTCCTGGGCCAGACTACACTCAATCATATGACCCACTGAAGAGATGAGTCTTCAGTAAAGACTTAAAGGTTGAGACCGAGTTTGCGTCTCTGACATGGGTAGGCAGACCGTTCCATAAAAATGGAGCTCTATAGGAGAAAGGCCTGCCTCCAGCTGTTTGCTTAGAAATTCTAGGGACAATTAGGAGGCCTGCGTCTTGTGACCGTAGCGTAAGTGTAGGTATGTACGGCAGGACCAAATCAGAGAGATAGGTAGGAGCAAGCCCATGTAATGCTTTGTAGGTTAGCAGTAAAACCTTGAAATCAGCCCTTGCTTTGACAGGAAGCCAGTGTAGGGAGGCTAGCACTGGAGTAATATGATCACATTTTTTGGTTCTAGTCAGGATTCTAGCAGCCGTATTTAGCACTAACTGAAGTTTATTTAGTGCTTTATCCGGGTAGCCGGAAAGTAGAGCATTGCAGTAGTCTAACCTAGAAGTGACAAATGCATGGATTAATTTTTCTGCATCCTTTTTGGACAGAAAGTTTCTGATTTTTGCAATGTTACGTAGATGGAAAAAAGCTGTCTTTGAAATGGTCTTGATATGTTCTTCAAAAGAGAGATCAGGGCCCAGAGTAATGCCGAGGTCCTTCACAGTTTTATTTGAGACGACTGTACAACCATTAAGATTAATTGTCAGATTCAACAGAAGATCTCTTTGTTTCTTGGGACCTAGAACAAGCATCTCTGTTTTGTCCGAGTTTAAAAGTAGAAAGTTTGCAGCCATCCACTTCCTTATGTCTGAAACACATGTTTCTAGCGAGGGCAATTTTGGGGCTTCACCATGTTTAATTGAAATGTACAGCTGTGTGTCATCCGCATAACAGTGAAAGTTAACATTATGTTTTCGAATGACATCACCAAGAGGTAAAATATATAGTGAAAACAATAGTGGTCCTAAAACGGAACCTTGAGGAACACCGACATTTACAGTTGATTTGTCAGAGGACAAACCATTCACAGAGACAAACTGATATCTTTCCGAAAGATAAGATCTAAACTAGGCCAGAATTTGTCCGTGTAGACCAATTTGGGTTTCCAATCTCTGCAAAAGAATGTGGTGATCGATGGTATCAAAAGCAGCACTAAGGTCTAGGAGCACGAGGACAGATGCAGAGCCTCGGTCTGATGCCATTAAAAGGTAATTTACCACCTTCACAAGTGCAGTCTCAGTGCTATGATGGGTTCTAAAACCAGACTGAAGCATTTCGTATACATTGTTTGTCTTCAGGAAGGCAGTGAGTTGCTGCACAACAGCCTTTTCTAAAAATGTTTAGAGGAATGGAAGATTCGATATAGGCCGATAGTTTTTTATATTTTCTGGGTCAAGGTTTGGCTTTTTCAAGAGAGGCTTTATTACTGACACTTTTAATGAGTTTGGTACACATCCGGTGGATAGAGAGCCGTTTATTATGTTCAACATAGGACGGCCAAGCACAGGAAGCAGCTCTTTCAGTAGTTTAGTTGGAATAGGGTCCAGTATGCAGCTTGAAGGTTTAGAGGCCATGATTATTTTCATCATTGTGTCAAGAGATATAGTACTAAAACACTTGAGCGTCTCTCTTGATCCTAGGTCCTGGCAGAGTTGTGCAGACTCAGGAATACGCAGATTTAAAGAGGAGTCCGTAATTTGCTTTCTAATAATCATGATCTTTTCCTCAAATAAGTTCATGAATTTATCACTGATAAAGTGAAAGCCATCCACTCTTGGAGAATGCTGCTTTTTAGTTAGCTTTGCGACAGTATCAAAAAGGGATGTGATGAAAGAAATCAAATCTGAAATAAATTCTTCCCTCTAGTATTATTCTGACATTTCACATTCTTAAAATAAAGTGGTGATCCCAACTGACCTTAAACAGGGAATTTATACTAGGATTAAATGTCAGGAATTGTGAAACTGAGTTTAACTGAGTTTAACCTCTTGGTCCTACCTGGCACGCAGGCGTCCCATCTAGAGCTCTGGAAAGGCAAATGCGCTACGCTAAATGCTAATAGTATTAGTTAAAACTCAAACGTTCATTAAAATACACATGCAGGGTATTGAATTAAAGCTACACTCGTTGTGAATCCAGGCAACAAGTCAGATTTTTAAAATGCTTTTCGGCGAAAGCATGAGAAGCTATTATCTGATAGCATGTAACACCCCAAAAGACCCGCAGGGGACGTAAACAAAATAATTAGCATAGTCGTCGCTACACAAACCGCACAAATAAAATATAAAACATTCATTACCTTTGACCATCTTCTTTGTTGGCACTCCTAGATGTCCCATAATCACTATTGGGTCATTTTTTCGATTAAATCGGTCCATATATAGCCTAGATATCGATCTATGAAGACTGTGTGATAAACGGAAAAAAATAGTGTTTCATAACGTAACGTCATTTTTTAAAATTCAAAAAGTCGACGATAAACTTTCACAAAACACTTTGAAATACTTTTGTAATGCAACTTTAGGTATTAGTACACGTTAATAAGCGATAAAATTCATCAGGAGGTGATGTCAATTCTATAGGTGTCTGTTTCGAAAAAATGTCTTGGAGAGAGCTTGACCAAAACATCCGGTCGGAGACCGGAGGGAATCGATTCCCTTGAATCAGTTAGACCAAGAATCAATTGCGAATCAAATTACAAGACTCTAGACAACGTGTGGAAGCTGTAGGCACTGCAACCTCGGCCTCATTTAATTCGATTCACTTTGAACAATTCCTTGAAGTCGCGGATGGATATTTTTTTCCATTTTCAGTGATCAGATATTCCTGCACTTTTCGATGAAACGCACGTTCTGTTATAGTCACAGCCGTGATTTAACCAGTTTTATAAACGTCTGAGTGTTTTCTATCCACACATACTAATCATATGCATATACTATATTCCTGGCCTGAGTAGCAGGGCGCTGAAATGTTGCGCGATTTTTAACAGAATGTTTGAAAAAATAGAGGGTCGACTTAACAGGTTAAATGTATTTGGCTAAGGTGTATGTAAACTTCCGACTTCAACTGTGTATGAAACCATTCTCTGTGGTTGAGAATAGCCGGTTTTGGCACCTCATGAAAGTGCTCGAGCCACGTTACAAACTTCCCACTTGCACCCATTTCAGCAAGCAGGTACCCGCTCTATATAAGCAAACCAAGTAGAAGTTTTCAATGATTTGGCCAATGCACCTTGTGTTGGACATACTTAATTAAGGATCCACCCTTTTTTTCACAATTTTTGCCGAAAATGACATCTAGCTGCCTGCAACCCAAATCTAACTGCCTGTAACTCAGGCCCTAAAGCAAGGAAATGCATATTATTGGTATCATTTGAAAGGAAACACTTTGAGGTTTGTGGAAATGTGAAAGGAATATTGGAGAATATAGCACAATATATCTGGTAAAATATAATACAAAGAAAAAACAACCATTCTTCTGTATTTTTTTGTGCCATCATCTTTGAAATGCCAAAGAAGGGCCATAATGTTTTATTCCAGCCCAGCTGCAATTTAGATTTTGGCCACTAGATGACAGCAGTGTATGTGCAAAGTTTTAGATTGATCCAATGAACCATTGCATTCCTGTTTAAAATGTTGTATCAAGACTGCCCAAATTTGTTTATTAATAACTTTTCATGTTAAAAACTGTGCACCCTCCTCAAATAATAGCATGGTATTATTTCACTGTAATAGCTACTGTAAATTTCACAGTGCAGTTACATTAACAAAAATGTAAGCTTTCTGCCAATATCAGGTATGTCAATGTCTATGTTCTGGGAAATGTTATTGTTACTTACAACCTCATGCTAACCGCATTAGCCTACGTTAGCTCAACCGTCCTGTGGAAGGGACACCGATCCCGAAGAAGTTAATTAATAACAGTGATAGCCAATCACATCACCTCGGAGGGGAGATGTATCGTGCTACAGACACACTCAGAGTGCGTTGGTAATGAAGTGGGAAGTTACCACATATGACTGGGAAAAATCCATTTAAAACGGCCCTCAATCTGGTAATTTCTAGTGGAAATACGTCTATCATCCTGAGCACCCACTTCTCCCACATGGTGACCTCTGACATCACCTACTAAGAAAATGGTCTCTAAAACAGCATTTTTGGCAGTTAAATGCAACTAAACATTTTTTTTTTAAAGCAATCTATTAATGTGTTTTTGAACTCTATAATTTGTTTACAACCATGATAGCTGTACTTTTAGTTATTGTTGACACAGTAAATTCTCACCTCCCACGTGGTTCCAAACGCAGCATCAGAATGGAAACTTGAGAGGCCCAAATAAAACAATTCGGTCACAACAGACAATGCAAGGAACATTATGAATGCTGATCATTGTAAATGGCATTTATATATCCTGCTGGGCCGAAACTGACCCATGATCCCAAACCGCAATATGTACCGAACCGTGGGTTTGGTGAATCATTACACCCCCTAGTGTGAACCCTCTATCTTCTTCCTCTCTTTCTGACACTCTTTGCTCTCTCCTCTCTCTCATTCTCATTCTCATTCTCTCTTTCTGTGCTGTTGGTCATCTCAAGTATGTACCTCTCCTCTCTTTGCTCTTTTAGTGGCCTGTATGGTGTCACAGTGTCAGTGTATCAGATCCTGTCCTATCCCTGTCGGTCCTTGAAAAAGCAATCCCCAGATAAATGATTCAAAAAACGAATAGGAAGTCAATGATGACTTAATTCATGTTTGTTCCATCTCTTGCAATGCTTCTTCATCTGTGTACAAAAAGTGTATTTTGTGCACATTCGTTTACCCTACACAGGTTGTTCTACCACTACCCTACAACAGACCAATCCACCATGTTTTTATCTTCAGCACTTCTCCCTTTCTAACAAATACTTATCAGCAGTTTGTGAAGTAATGAATGGGGATCATCCATCTCAGAGCCTGTCGATATGGTAATGACTCTGCCTCATCGTTATGGTTACACAATCATAAATCATTCCCTTTACCAGAATGCTTAGCAGCTGTGGCAACAAACTCCTGGAACACTGGCTGGGAATAAAATACTGCCTATGGTGATTAATGCCCCAACATTCTGTTGCTCCTGCACCTTAATTGTTTTCAGATTTAAAAAAAAATCCTGGATGGATTGTATATCAATAAAACTATAAGTCAAGGGGTTTCAACAAAAGTGGGGAAAGTTTAGTAAATCATAGTGGTTCGCTTTCTACCTATTCACCTCTCCATGCATTCTGGTTATGGAGTTCAGAGTAATGATATACTGTATAGTATATATGGTATAGCCGTCACAATAGTTTAAAAAAAGTTTTTTATAGTTTTCACAGCATGTATCTGTTCATTTGAGATGAGCTAAAACTACAGGAAGAGGGGAGAAATGGTCTACAATACTGGCCATGTCAATATTATTTATTTTGATGTTTCTGAAGTGATATTTGGCTCTAAAAGCTAGCATGATGGACAAGTAGCTAGCCACAATGAGGGTTGTTTTGAGAAAAGTCAGCTAACATTGTAAGATACCTAGGTATAACTAACGGTCTAACTAGCTATTAGCTAGTTACATTTCTGGCTATTATCTATAAATGAATTTGATTACATCAATATAGCTAGCTAATAGGAAGTTAGCTAGCTGATGACATTTAATTAATTTAGCTAAACAGTGTGTAAAGCTAGTTAGCTAGCAGCTCAATTGAGTTAGCCCACAAAGTGTCCTACTGTAGCCAGCTAGCTAATAATACATTGGTTTTTATATTTATATAGCAATCCACAGCTGGGGTTAACAAAAAGGACAAAGCCGACGCAACAACTATCTCGCCAGTCACTTCTATGTCAAGTAATGTGGTTTGTAAGAGTTGGCTTACTGGCTGTTTAGAAGCAGTTAGCTAGCATTCTAACTTTAGCCAACAAGAAAGCACGTCAAAGCAGATCTTCCACACAACAACCATTTCTTCATTCCCTTCTATTTTAAATCTATTTGAATCAGTCTGCATTTATTGCTGTTATAGTAAAGTGCCCTAGTAGTTTCACTGTGCGTTTCCAAATCCCGAATCAATCAATACTCTTTGATTTGGTGCTCGGGCAGTCTGCCCCAGTGCCCCCACGTGGGAGATAATTTGAATATCCAATTGTATGCACGTCTCATTGGCTGAGATGTCAAATAGGTTTTTATTTTTTACCAGTATACGCCCAAACCACTCTGTTGCTTCCTAAAAGGCCAACCAGGGGCACAGAGAAAAGCTGCTTTTTAACATCCTTAATTATATATTTTTTGGAAGGACATCTATTTAATTCATATTGTAATACATGTTTGGTAATATTTCATAAAAAATCTGGAAGGCTAGACCAAAAATGTAATAATAGAAAGAAAACTGGCAATTAATTTGAAACTTCTCATAAAACATCAATGGACTGTATATTGCTGCAACAGAAGTGGCCAAGATAGGGCTAAATATCTGTTTGAACCTCGTTTATTTTGGCCTTGCTGAAGCAGGAAGGAGCTAGTGACGTTAGCTAGCTGAGTGAGAGTGAGGCAGGAAGGGGTTAGCGACGTTAGCTAGATGAGTGAGGGGGAACAAAGACAATTAAAAGTGATAGGACTTGTCACATGAGTGTCAACTGCAGCCAGGATGGAAGGAATTTATTCAACAAATTGTCCAAATACATGAACTGCTGCCTGGTGTGTATGTGTGTGTCTTTGTCTGTTCTGGGTATGTATGTGTGTGTGTTGTCGGTGGAAACATTTGATTGTTGTTTCCTCTCGATGAATCACGGCAGACAGGATGCACGGCCGATGCAAAGTGGATTGTTCAGTGTCCTGATAACAATTTAAATCCTGTTATGGCTAATGCTACGGTAATGCTGTTGTAAAAATTGAACATGACACTCAAGCAATTTATTATCTTGTGTTTTTAACCTTGGATATGGGCTTTGTTTGTCCAAGCATATCATTTTGGTTCTCCTGGAAGTGTACTCTTGATAAAAGCATGCATTTTTCATTATATGGAGATTGGTATTTGTAGGAGAGAAAGCGGGAGAGAGTGAAAATGGAACAAAGTGAAAGAGATGGAGGAGAGATGATATATGCTTCAACTACAAAAAATGCTTGTAAGCACGGCGTGTCAAAGCTCTGTTGAAAAGAAATACCAATTTAAGAAAATAGTAATTGATTTAGAAATTCAGGGGTCACCCACGACCAGAGTATTTCCTCAATGTATTGTTGTGTGATAGACTACATCTGTAACGCCAAAGCTTTTTGGCAAATTGGAAACATAAATGAAACATAAATGAACATGCCGTTTCTTAGGCTGTAACCGTATTGGCTGTGTAGTTTTCAAATGCAGGATAGAGCACCTTTTTATTCTCCTTTCAGTCATTGTATCTCACTTATTCTATTATAGGCACTATGAAAACCGCTACCCATACTGTCTATGCAAGTCAATAATATGGCTTTTTCATGTGAACCTTTACTGGACACACCATACTTTACATAATCACAGGTTTATAATCTGTGTTGTTTTCAGCAAATAGCATTTCTTCTTGGGGTGTCAGTGGCCAAATCATTGTTTGTTGCATATCCTACAATTGCAGCTGATTGAGGCTGTATAGGTTGCCACAAACAACACACTCATTTGGGATTTGGCTAATATACGTTCACAAACGCAAACAGTAGGCACTGCAAGGACAGGGTTTACCATTGTGGTGTAGAGCTATTAACTGTAATTTGATGATGAAATAGCTTGCTAGCATACTGTGTCAATTGTTTACAAGAAAATTGGAATGGCTGTGCCAGTGTTGTTGTGGTTGTGAGACACACTGCTAATTTGGCTATCAAACCATAATTAGTGATTTGCCAGTCGGACCAATTTAACCTGCATAGGCCCAACACTGTCCTGCAGGATCAGCATTGAATGGATATTTTAAGTATACTAGTCAGTTAAGCAGACAGACAGTTAACATACACACAATTTGGTTCTGGGTTCTGATATTAAGAGTTTATTACTCTCCCAGCAGCATTGGTTTTGTGAGTGAATTAATGTATTTCCTGACCAAGGCTTCTCCACTTCTACTGAAGTAGGCCTATCTGCCTTATTCCTGTTATGTGCCTTGACCTCTTTAGTTTCCTTCTCTCTTCTCTCCAGCTGTCGGTTCCCTCCAAACCCAGCTGGTAATCCCCTCAAAAATCCACAACAAATATCCCGACCCCTCCTCAGAGGCCTCTCCATTGTTATTGGGTACTTTCCGCCCCCTCTCCCCCACTCCACCTTTTGGCCCCACTGACACCAGCTCAGGCCTCTCTTCTTGATTTAAGACCCTGGCCCATGGCTGACCCTGTGTGCCTCTATCTCACTCTTTCACCCCTGTCTGTCTATCTGAGGCGGCAGGTAGCCTAGTTGTTAAGAGTGTTGGGCCAGTAACCGAAAGGTCTCTGGTTTGAATCACTGAGCCGACAAGGTGAAAAAGCTGTCAATGTGCCCTTGAGCAAGTCATTTAATCCTAATTGCTCCTATAAGTCGCTATAGATAAAATTACTTAAATGTCAAATCTACAGCTGTACCTCACAGCTTACTCTTTGGCCTCCCTGGACTTTTTTCTGCGTCCAAAATGACACCCTATTCCCTTTTCAGGGAATAACAGTGTTTGAATTGGACTGAAATAGGTGCCAGTTCTCATTTTGAGTGCCGGTGAAGGAATATTTAGGTGAAGGAAATCTGCATTACTTTTTAGGTGCAGTGGAAAAATTGAGGTCCCGGTACATGCCCAAGTCAACCACTGGGGGATAGCCTATAGGCTGGTCAAAAGTAACAAACTATATAGGGGATTGTGTGTCATTTGAGACAAAGTCATTTACTGGCTTCTTTGGCTACTGTTTAATTCCCACCAAACACTCCTTAGTAATGAAAAGAGCTGTCCCATAGGAGCTCATATGACTGTGTGCAGTACTTGAAAAGGGAGCATCATAAATACTGACAAAACTATGTAATCTGGAGGATATGGGTACTATGCCTGTCCTTCACATATGCTGGGGTGCTACACACACACACACACACACACACACACACACACACACACACACACACACACACACACACACACACACACACACACACACACACACACACACACACACACACACACACACACACACACACACACACACACACACACACACACACACACACAAACCTCAGAACCTGTCATACACACCAGTTATAATATTTTGCCACTTCAATGAGAACAGCTGAAGCCATCTCCATTCTCTGCTCTGGATCCCTGCACCCTAAATGGCACTCAATTCCCTATATGTCAAATCAAATTTTATTTGTCACATGCGCCGAATACAACAGGACGGCTTACTTACAAACCCATAACTTCTTGAGCCTAGGCGTCCTGCTATTAGGACAAATTCCGATGAAACTGGTGGGCGGCAATTCAAATAAATAATCATACAAATTATGAATATTAAACATTTAGGTACATGCGTGTCTTATATCGGTTGAAAGCTTAAATTCTTGTTAATCTAACTACACTGTCCAATACACTGTCCAAAGCATGCCACGCGATTGTTTGAGGACGGCGCCCCATATCAAAATATTTTTCCACCGGCACAGGTTTCATAAATTCACAAATAGCGATTAAACATTCATTTACTTTTTGAAAATCTTCCTCTGATTTGTCATCCAAAGGGTCCCAGCTGTAACATGTAGTGTCGTTTTGTTACATAAAATCCTTCTTTATATCCCAAAAAGTCCGATTAGTTGGCGCCATCGATTTGAGTAATCCACTCGTTCAACTTGCAAAGAAAGGAGTCCGAAAATCGACCCCTAAATTTTGTTTCAAGAAGTCAAACTACGTTTCTATATATTCCTCAGCTACCCTAAAATGTAATCAAACTATAATATTTTTTTACGGAAAGAAGTATGTTCAATAGGAAACCAATTGTAGCAGGTGCTTCTTGTCTTTTTGGCAAGCACAAAACACAGCTTGGTGTCCTAGTACTAAAACTGTTAGTTCTTATTCGTTATTCAAGTTACAAGCCTGAAACCTTGAACATAGACTGCTCACACCGAGTGGAAGCCATATGAATTGCATTCTGGGAGGTAAAATTGAGCAGACCCTTATACTGGCCATTAGAAGAGCATGGTCTCTCAAAAAAATATATATATTCTGGTTGTTTTTTCTTTGGATTTTCTCCTACCATATCTATTGTGTTATACTCTCCTACATTTCCACAAACTTCAAATTGTTGTCTTTCAAATGGTACCAATTATATGCATATCCTGGCTTCAGGGCCTGAGTAACAGGCAGTATACTTTGGGCATGTCATTCAGACCGGAAGTGGAGAAAAAAGGGGCCTCGCCTGATGAACGGAACAATGCAGTTTTAAGAAAATACCTTTAAAAAAGTAAGAGATAAAAATAACAAATAATTAATGAGCAGCAGTAAAATAACAAAAGTGGGACTATATATAGAGTGTACCGGTACAGAGTCAATGTGCGGGGGCACCGGTGTCGAAGATAATTGAGGTAATATGTACATGTAGGTAGAGTTATTATGCATAGATATTATGCATAGTGACAATGCATATATAATAACAGAGAGTAGCAGCAGCGTAGAAGGGGGGGGTCTGCAATGCAAATAGTCTGGGTAGCCATTTGATTAGATGTCCAGGAGTCTTATGGCTTGGTCCAAGAGGCTGTTTAGAAGCCTCTTGGACCTAGACTTGGCGCTCCGGGTACGGCTTGCCGTGCGGTATCAGAGAGAACAGTCTAAGACTAGGGTGGCTGGAGTCTTTGACAATTTTTAGGGCCTTCCTCTGACACCGCCTGGTATAGTGTACCACTTTTGACCGGGGCTCATAGGGGACACAGACACAATAATACATCACGATTCATTGATTCCCTGTCAGTCTCACGGAAACTAAAATATATTTTAATGTAGCCCTGTTTCCCCCAGCAGTGCAAGTAACATGTAATTTACCTTTTAATTATGCATGAAGGTAAAACCCACGATAAAGTGGGGCTGTCGCTACGAACCCAAGGCCAGTGGCTCAGACCCCTCTGTTGTAGTTTGTGCTGAGACAACCATAACACTTACTTAAGACACGCACACACAGACACAGACACACACACACTTACACTTAAGCCTCAATTAATAATATATGTATTTACATGCTGTACATCTCTGTCCCAGCTAGGAAGGAACTAGGCAGACATCAGTGTTTCCAGTAGACTATATTGGAAGGTCAAAGGTTGGACGTTTGTCCAAAGTTATGACGTCTATTGGGAACAGTCATTATTAAATCAGGAAATAGGCTAACTTACACCAACAGACAGAATTAGTTTGATTCATATTGTTATCCATCAAAAAAAAAATATATATAAAGCTAATATTGCGTAATAGATTCATTCAAACATTCATGATCTTATCATCAGACTAATAGTAATAGACAGTAAAGAGTTCAATAGATATTAACTTTATTAACAACATGGCTAGCTTGCTAAAAACAAAATAATAAGAAAAAATAATTAAGCACTTCATTGGATATGAGTCTTTTGAATTGCCCAAGTGCTGACCAAAGGGGAGTGGCAAAGGGGCCTCAGTCTTATTTGCATTTTAACTTCCCATCCTAATTCATTTATATTGCCATTTCCAAATATGTTTGTCACTGATTATGGAGGCCTTCTGGTAGTGTTTCTCTCTACGCCTTGTATTGCCCGTAAATTCCACTCCATGTATGAACAGATTTCACTGGTCAACATGGCTGGTAATCAACAATCAGTAAACATCTGTTACAACATATTAATGATGCAGAACAGCACATTTATGGCTGAGTCCTGCCTGCATATAAATCTAACTTAACACCATAATGCGAGGTGGTAGCCCCCGATTCTGAAGCTGTTCATAATAAAGATTAGAGAGAGAGTGAGTGATGAAAGAGAGAGAGAGAGAGAGAGAGGGAGGAGAGAGACGCAGAGAAAAATGAAAAAGAGAGATGATGAGAGAGAGAGAAAAATGAATGAGAGAGAGAGAGAGATAGGCAGGCGAAAGAGCAAGTGAGAGAGCAGCAGACAGCCAAATGAAAAAGGTAAATGACCTTCACCAGATGGAATCCCACATAACAAATGTGTAGAGTTGATGAGTTGCCAGTAGCACAGCACTGATTTGTAGATCGCATTCTCCGATTGTTAAAGGGTCACTCACACTATGAATGTACAGGGATGTAGGCAGGCTAATGTCTCCTTGATAGGCCTTGTTTATTGGGCAGTTGAAACATTTATGAAACTTATTTATTGGAGTTTCCATGTTTTTCACATCCCAAATCACATCTGTACATTAAAGACCTTATTTCAAACGCAAATATTGATCACATCATTACAATTTGTGGTACATTTGTGATTTATACATTATTACCGTACTGATTTTTAAAAATACGAAATTACTCTGTGGACTCCTATTCTACCTTCGGCCTGAGGATAGACTAGCCCAGTAGGAACTCACATCTTCACTTTATTGTAAGGACGACATTCGAGGTGACACCTTCTAGATAACATAAAGCCGAGCACTGCAGAGGTCAGATACCACTTAGCTACTGAACTAGCTAGCTAGGCAATCAAACAACCTTTAACACTTACAGCCATAACATATAATACACTACTTTTGACCAGATCGCATAGGGCTCTGGTTGAAATTTGTTTACTATGAAGGGAATAGGGTGCCATTTGTGATACATCTGTAGAGGTACAAAAAAGGAATTGTGAGGCAGGTCTGTCTGGGAACTGATGGGGGCCCAGGATTTGTGTTTTTTCTCTCCTGGGTTGCAGGTAATTCATTGTATGAAAAGCTGTGGCACATGATGTGTCATATATCAAAGGCAGGGCATCAGTAATCTTTGCTCAAGGGCATGGATAACAGGCAGATAGACATGTGAATGAGATGGAGGGATGGTGCATGAAGGGAGGGATGGGAGGGGGAGAGGAAGAGTGGAGGGACTCATCCCTTTCTGCCATCACCACAGTGAAGATACAGGATGATTTATGGTTCATCTCAGACCACATACCAGCACGCTGCCCATCTTTCATCCCTCCCCTCCTTCCTTTCCTGCTTCCCTCCCTCCTTACTCCACTCCCCCCTTTTCCAAAACACAACATACTAGGGAGAGCAATCTGCTCATCCATCAGGTATTTGGAGAGGAAATTGCCCATCGAACCCCCATCCCCCTCAGCCCTGTCTTCTTACTCTGCAGCAATATGGGTTACCAGGCACTTTTATCACCCCTATTCCTGATATAGTGCAATACTTTTGACCAGAGCCCTATGGGAATATGGTAACATTTGGGATGCATCCTGGTTTTATGCTATGTGCTGTGAAAGCTTCCCTAGCTCCCCACTTCATCTGACCTGCTGGACGTCCAGCTCAATGATTGACAGTGATAAAAATGTATGACTTGCTCATTGTTTAGGGTGGCTCAGATAGGCTATAACCCCTTTATCTAATGGGTTAATGAAACAAAAGGAGCGCTGTCTTGAATTCTACTCTTTTCACACAATGAAATATTGCAGGGTTTCAAACAAAGAAGAAATACAGTATCCATGATCAGTTATACAATTTTTAAAACATTACAATACATTGTGTCAAGGGGTGAGGGTAGCTGGTGCATAGAAGTCAGGCGCAGGAGAGCAGAGATGTGTGGACAAAGCACTTTACTAAGGGAATCATTTGCACAGAACGCAACTGCGTCACAAAACAAATGTCCAACGAACAAGTGAGGTAGCACAAAGTACAAAAACCCAAGTACAAAGTACCGGCTGCCACAAAGCACGGGTAATAAAACAAATCTCGCCGCAAACCAGCCGGAAGCGTGCCAACTTTGACAACAAACAATTTCACACACAGACATGGGGGGAACAGAGGGTTAAATACACGACAAGTAATGAGGGAAATGTAAACCAGGTGTGTGGGAAAACAAGACAAAACAAATGGAAAATGAAAGGTGGATCGGCGATGCCTGGAAGACCGGTGACGTCGACCGCTGAACACCGCCCGAACAAGGAGAGGAACCGACTTCGGCGGAAGTTGTGACATATTTACAACAAATTTCGCAACACACATTGTGCCCTCAGGCCCCTACTCTACCACATAATTACTGCACAAAATCCATGTTCACGTGTGTGTATAGTGCATATGTTATCGTGTGTGTGTATGCACGTGTCTGTGCCTATGTTTGTCTATGATTACATATTTGTTTTTAGCACACTAGGTTCAAACACATTATGTAAACACAGACGGTGTGGACTCGTTCCAGTTATTGTTCAAATACATATAAATTTGTAATACTGTCAAGTTGGCCACTTCTTACTTGACTTTATTAGGGTTATATAGGAGCATGTTTTGTTCAAATGTACTTGAAAGGAAAAACATATATACATTTTTATTCTCATTATGACAGTGTCTGCATTTGAAATGGCCTCATGTTTGGACTAATATTGCTGTAATGAGGGACCTTGATTATAGATCACAGCTTTTTTATGACTCTAAGCCGGGGACAGGGTGTCTCACTGTAGTGCAGCACTATAATCATAACCTGTTTCCCATACCGCACCCTATTCTCTATATAGTGCACTACTTTTGACCAGGGCCCATATGGCTTCGGTCAAAAGTAGTGCACTACATAGGAAACAGGATGCCATTTGGGATGAACACTTAGTTACAGTTATGTGATACTTCCTAATGTCCTCTTCTTAAAAAAAATATGAAAAGGCTGAGAATGAGAAGTACCATCTGTCTACCAGGGCAATGGGCATGGATCATTTTCGAAGAGCACAGCTGGTACACTCCCCCAGGAAGACTTTAATTGAACGTCTGCTATCATCAGTCATTTAAAATGTCTTCATAAATTAAATGTTTAGAGTCCCGGTGGGTACATGCATGCCCTCCGCGACCACATGTAGCGTACTGTTAGGAGTACCCTTCAAGCCAAGGGGATGTAGGAGTATTGTGCTTTGGTGGTGGTGGTGAAACTCTTAAATCAAATCGAAATTTATTGGTCTTGTACACAGATTTGCAGATGTTTTCGGAGGTGCAGCAAAATCAAGCTCCAACAGTGCAATTACCTAGCAATACAATAACAATACACACATAATATAAAAACATATATATGTGTGTATACAGTTGAAGTCAAAAGTTTACATATATCTTAGCCAAATATTTTAAAACTCAGTTTTTCACAATTCCTGACATTTAATCCTAGTAAAAATTCCCTGTCTTAGGTCAGTTAGGATAAGCACTTTATTTTAAGAATATGAAATGTCAGAACAATAGTAGAGAGAATGATTTATTTCAGCTATTATTTCTTTCATCACATCCCCAGTGGGTCAGACGTTCACATAAACTCAATTAGTATTTGGTAGCATTGCCTTTAAATGATTTAACTTGGGTCAAACGTTCCGGATAGCCTTCCACAAGCTTCCCACAATAAGTTGGGTGAATTTTGTCCCATTCTTCCTGACAGAACTGGTGTAACTGAGTCAGGTTTGTAGGCCTCCTTGCTTGCACACGCTTTTTCAGTTCTGCCCACACATTTTCTATGGGATTGAGGTCAGGGCTTTGTGATGGCCACTCCAGTACCTTGACTTTGTTGTCCTTAAGCCATTTTGCCACAACTTTGGAAGTATGCTTGGGGTCATTGTCCATTTGGAAGACCCATTTGCGACTAAGCTTTAACTTCCTGACTGATGTCTTGAGAAGTTGCTTCAATATATCCACATAATTTTCCTACCTCATGATGCCATCTATTTTGTGACGTGCACCAGTCCTTCCTGCAGCAAGGCACCCCCACAACATGATGCTGCCACCCCCGCGCTTCACAGTTTGGATGGTGTTATTTGGCTTGCAAGCCTCCCCTTTTTTCCTCCAGACATAATGATGGTCATTATGGTCAAACAGTTCTATTTTTGTTTCATCAGACCAGAGGACATTTCTCCAAAAAGTACAATCGTTGTCCCCATGTGCAGTTGCAAACCGTAGTCTGGCTTTTTTATGGTGGTTTTGGAGCAGTGGCTTCTTCCTTGCTGAGCAGCCTTTCAGGTTATGTCGATATAGGACTCGTTTTACTGTGGCTATAGATACTTTGGTGCCTGTATCCTCCAGCATCTTCACAAGGTCCTTTGCTGTTGTTCTGGGATTGATTTGCACTTTTCGCACCAAAAAAGTGATTTGCACTTTTTATACTTTTTTGAGAAATGTCCTCTGGTCTGATGGTCAAAAATAGAACTACTTAGGGTTCTATACTGCTACTTTCCGCCTGAATGATGTGCCCAAGGTAAACTGCCTGTAGTTCAGGCCCTGAAGCCAGGAAATGCATATAATTCGTACCATTGGAAAGAAAGCACTTTGAAGTTTGTAGAGATGTTAAAATAATGTAGGAGAAATATATGGTAGAAGAAAATCCAAAGGAAAACCAACCAGAATGTTTTTGAGAGACCATCCTCTTAGAAATGCAAGAGAAAGGTTATATTGTAAATAAGCTTCCTATGGCTTCCACAGGGTGTCAGCAGTCTATGTTCAAGGTTTCAGGATTGTAACTTCAAAAACAAATAAAAAAATAACAGTTTTAGTAAAAGGAAATCCGTGGAAATCCGTGTTTGCACGCGCCATGAAGAAATTACGCACCTGCTAAAATCGGTTTCCTATTGAACATACTTCTTTCCGAAAGAAACATTATTGTTTGATCACATTTTAGGGTATCTGAGGAGTAAATAGAAACATATTTTGACTTGTTGAAACAACGTTTAGAGGTAGATTTTCAGATTTATTTTCTCTGCAAGTTGAACGAGTGGATTACTCAAATCGATGGCGCCAAATAAACTGACTTTTTGGGATATAAAGACGGATTTTATCTAACAAAACGACACTACGTGTTATAGCTAGGACCCTTTGGATGACAAATCAGAGGAATATTTTTTTTGAAAGTAAGTGAATATTTCATCTTTATATGTGAATGTATGAAACCTGTGCCGGTGTAAAAAAATATTTAATGTGTGGCTCCGTCCTCAAACAATGACATGGCATGTTTTCGCTGTAATAGCTACTGTAAATCGGACAGTACAGTTAGATTAACAAGAATTTAAGCTTTCAGCCAATATCAGACACTTATGTTCTTAAATGTTTAAAATCCATAATTATTTATTAGAATTTATTAGATTCACCGGAAGTTGTCCCGCTAGCCGGACACTGATCCTTAAGACAAAGCATTTTGTTTAATTAACCCTACTCTTTATATTGATAGCAGTCTTAAAAATACAGACGTGCTCAAATTTGTTGGTACCCCTCCACAAAATAAACAAAGAATGCACAATAATCTATGAAATAACTTGAAACTGACGAAAGTAATTGGCATCCACCATTGTTTATTCCGTATTTAATAGAAGTCAGACTTTGTTTTTATTTTTTTATTCAACATAATTTTGTAAATAATGAAACAAATGAAATTGGCATGGACAAAAATGATGGGAACCTTAACATAATATTTTGTTGCACAACCTTTAGAGACAATCACTTTAATCAAAAAAACATGTGTAGCTCTCAATGAGACCTCTGCACCTGTAAACAGGTAGTTTGGCCCACTCTTCCTGAGCAAACTGCTCCAGATGTCTTAGGTTTGATGGGTGCCTTCTCCAGACTGCAAGTTTCAGCTTTTTCCATAGATGTTCAATCTGATTCAGATCAGGACTCATAGAAGGCCACTTAAGAATAGTCCAATGTTTTGTTCTTATCCATTCTTGTGTGTTTTGGGTCATTATCCTCTTAGAGGACCCATGACCTGCGACTGAGACAGAGATTTGTGACACGGGCCAGTATGTTTCGCTCCAGAATTTTTATTTGACCTTTATTTAACTAGGCAAGTCAGAAAATTCTTATTTTCAATGACGGCCTAGGAACAGTGGGTTAACTGCCTGTTCAGGGGCAGAACAACAGATTTGTACCTTGTCAGCTCGAGGGTTTGAACTTGCTACCTTCCGGTTACTAGTTTAACGCTATAACCACTAGGCTCCCCTGCCGCCCCAGAATGCCTTGATAGTCGTGAGATTTCATTGTACCCTGCACAGATTCAAGGCACCTGTGCAAGGCGCAGCAAAAGCAGCCTCAAAACATAACCGGGCCTCCTCCATGTTTCACTGTAGGTGTTCTTTTCTTTGAAAGCGTACTTTTTTCATCTGTGAACATATGTAACGGTATAACTTTAGACCGTCCCCTCGCCCATACCCGAGCGCGAACCAGGGACCCTCTGCACACATCAACAACAGTCACCCACGAAGCATCGTTACCTATCGCTCCACAAAAGCCACGGCCCTTGCAGAGCAAGGGGAACTACTACTTCAAGGTCTCAGAGCACATGACGTCACCGATTGAAACGCTATTTAGCGCGTACCACCGCTAACTAAGCTAGCCGTTTCACATCCGTTACACATAGAGCTGATGTGACTTGCCAAAAGCTCCCGTTTTGACTCATCTGTCCAAAGGACATTCTCCCAGAAGGATTGTGGCTTGTCAATATGTATTTTAGCAAATTCCAGTCTTGCTTTTTATGTTTTTCTTTCAAAAGTGTAGTCCTCCTGGGTCTTGTGTAGTGTAGTCCTCCTGAAGCCCACTTTCGCTCAAAAAGCAACTGATGGTGGATCAGAAACTGCGGTACCTTCACCTTGGAGTTCAGCTTGTATCTCTTTAGCAGTTATCCTTGGTTCTTTTTCTACCATTTGCACTATCCTTCTGTTCAATCTGGGGTCGATTTTCCGCTTGCGGCCGCGCCCAGGGAGGTTGGCTACAGTTCCATGGACCTTAAACTTCTCAATAATATTTGCAAATGTTGCCACAGGAATATCAAGCTGCTTGGAGATGGTCTTATTGCCTTTATCTTTACCATGCTTGTCTATTATTTCTATGATCTCCTCAGACAAGTCTCTCTTTTGCTTTCTCTGGTCCATGTTCAGTGTGGTGCACACAATGATACCAAACAGCATAGTGACTACTTTTCTCCATTTAAATAGTCTGAATGACTGATTACAAGATTGGAGACGTGTAATACTAATTGCAGAAACTAATTAAACTAGTTTGAAATATCACTATAATCAAATGATTTATTATATTTTCTAAGGAGTACCAACAAATGTGTCCAGGCCATTTTAGAATATATTTGTAGAATAAGCAATAATTAATCTATTTTCACAGCTTCTTTGCTTTTTTCTATGACATACCAAAGGCATGCAAGTATACATGATAAAATAGCTTTTAATTTCATCACTTTTCTAGAGGAATGAAACATCATTTCAATGAGCTGTAAGGGTACCAACAAATTTGAGCACGTCTGCATTTGCACAACTTTACACAAAGCAAAAGTAGGTGATACCATAAATTATACTGTATGTTAAGCTATCAAATATCTGCACCTTGGAAGTACCTTATAATGCAGAGGTGTTATCTTTCATGATACTCTGATAATCAACTGTGAGAGAATGACTTACAACAAAAGGAATAAGTCAATGAATTGTAGCATGAACTCTAAACACGGACGTGTTACATGTACGCGTTGCATGAAGCTGACAATAGACTACACAAACAAAGGCTATATAGATCAGAGAAAAAAACATATCTCCAATGCTGATGCTGTTGTGGCACATACCGTAACCCCAACAAACAGATTTGTTGGGTGTAGTAATTCATCTTGCTCCATATTTTGTACTTGATTGCTAATGTCTATATCCTGTGATATAAATTGCGTTCGATGGTGCTGCAGGGGGAGAGGCGAGGGACAAGCAAGCAGCTAGCCATCTCGTCTGTATCAGATTGCTTCACTGTCAGGAACCATTGAGAAACTCTAAACAACAGATCATTGTCCCAAATGGCACCCTATTCCTTATATAATGGACTATTGACTAGAACCTGATGGGTGCACTACATATTGCACTACTTTTGACCACCACCTTTAGGGCTATGGTCAAAAGTACTGCACTACATAGGGAATAGGGTTCCATTCGGGACGCACATTGCCTATCTGTAGTCATGAGGAGAAGGGGTAGAAGGGGGAAGTTTATGCTAGTGAGTGGCTTGCTAGTGGGGATATCCTCCCTCACAGCAGTACGGAGGGAGGAGAGACAAAATTGATGCCCTCCTCAACACAAAGGACCGCTTCACTCCTTTCTTGGTAGCTGTTTTTTTTTGTCAAAACATCCAAGACAATTGAACGTAATGTGGGTCAAGGGGAGGCTAGGACACTTGTGAGGGAGCGGAGGGAGGGAGGGAGTGAGGGAGGGTGCCTGAGGAACAACAAACAGATGTTCTTTGATGATAATTGCAGAGAAGGGAAAAGGAGTGTGGACGGAAGGAGTGTGTTTGCGCACGTGTGTTTGTGTGTGAGTGTATGTGTGTGTATGGACAGAGGCAGGGAGGCAAGCTCATAAAAGTGTTCACTTTTTTAGGCCCTCAACTGACCACACCTTAAGCCCGTGTCGGTTTCTCCCCCAAGAGTCAGTCCCTACCGACACATGGAACTCTTTTCCACATCAGGTAACCCAAGCTAGCGATTAAAACATATATATTTTTTAAACAGATAAAACAACACCACGGCACAACGTGGACTGTGAAGACACACACACACACACACACACACACACACACACACACACACACACACACACACACACACACACACACACACACACACACACACACACACACACACACACACACACACACACACACACACACACACACACACACACACACACACATACACACACACACACACCCCTGGCTGACTTAATGGATGAGTCTTCTAATCAGTTATCAGTCAATCTGAATTTATCTTATTCCGTCATGGTGGAGCAGTGTAAATGTGTCATGGTGGAGCAGTGTAAATGTGTCATGGCGGAGCAGTGTAAATGTGTCATGGTGGAGCAGTGTAAATGTGTCAAGGTGGAGTTGTATCCATGTGTCATGGTGGAGCAGTGTAAATGTGTCATGGTGGAGCAGTGTAAATGTGTCATGGTGGAAAAGTGTAAATGTGTCATGGTAGAGCAGTATACATGGTGGAGCACTATAAATGTGCCATGGTGGAGCAGTGTAAATGTGCCATGGTGAAGCAGTGTAAATGTGTCATGGTCGAACAGTGTATATGTGTCATGGAGGAGCAGTTTAAATGTGTCATGGTGGAGAAGTGTATATGGTGGAGCAGTGTAAATGTGTCATGGTTGAGAAGTGTATATGTGTCATGGTGGAGCAGTGTAAATGTGTCATGGTTGAGAAGTGTATATGTGTCATGGTGGAGCAGTGTAAATGTGTCATGGTCGAGCAGGGTAAATGTGTCATGGTCGAGCAGTGTAAATGTGTCATGGTGGAGTAGTTTAAATGTGTCATGGTGGAGCAATGTACATCTGTCATGGTGGAGCAGTGTACATGGTGAAGCAGTATAAATGTGTCATGGTGGAGCAGTGTATATGGTGGAGCAGTATAAATGTGTCATGGTGGAGCAGTGTAAATGTGTCATGGTGGAGCAGTGTACATGGTGAAGCACTATAAATGTGTCATGATGGAGCAGTGTAAATGTGTCATGGTGGAGCAGTGTATATGGTGGAGCAGTATAAATATGTCATGGTGGAGCAGTGTATATGGTGGAGCAGTATAAATGTGTCATGGTGGAGCAGTGTACATGGTGAAGCAGTATAAATGTGTCATGGTGGAGCAGTGTAAATGTGTCATCGTGGAGCAGTGTAAATGTGTCATGGTGGAGTAGTTTAAATGTGTAATGGTGGAGTAGTATAAATGTGTCATGGTGGAGCAGTGTACATGTGTCATGGTGGAGTAGTTTAAATGTGTAATGGTGGAGTAGTATAAATGTGTCATGGTGGAGTAGTTTAAATGTGTAATGGTGGAGTAGTATAAATGTGTAATGGTGGAGCAGTGTACATGTGTCATGGTGGAGTAGTTTAAATGTGTAATGGTGGAGTAGTATAAATGTGTCATGGTGGAGCAGTGTACATGTGTCATGGTGGAGTAGTTTAAATGTGTAATGGTGGAGTAGTATAAATGTGTCATGGTGGAGTAGTTTAAATGCGTAATGGTGGAGTAGTATAAATGTGTCATGGTGGAGTAGTTTAAATGTGTAATGGTGGAGTAGTATAAATGTGTAATGGTGGAGTAGTATAAATGTGTAATGGTGGAGCAGTGTAAATGTGTAATGGTGGAGCAGTGTAAATGTGTAATGGTGGAGCAGTGTAAATGTGTAATGGTGGAGTAGTATAAATGTGTAATGGTGGAGCAGTGTACATGGTAAAGCAGTATACATATATCATGGTGGAGCAGTATAAATGTGTAATGGTGGAGCAGTATAAATGTGTAATGGTGGAGCAGTGTAAATGTGTAATGGTGGAGTAGTATAAATGTGTAATGGTGGAGCAGTGTACATGGTAAAGCAGTATACATATATCATGGTGGAGCAGTATAAATGTGTCATGGTGGAGTAGTATAAATGTGTCATGGTGGAGTAGTTTAAATGTGTAATGGTGGAGTAGTATAAATGTGTCATGGTGGAGTAGTTTAAATGTGTAATGGTGGAGTAGTATAAATGTGTAATGGTGGAGCAGTGTACATGTGTCATGGTGGAGTAGTTTAAATGTGTAATGGTGGAGTAGTATAAATGTGTCATGGTGGAGCAGTGTACATGTGTCATGGTGGAGTAGTTTAAATGTGTAATGGTGGAGTAGTATAAATGTGTCATGGTGGAGTAGTTTAAATGTGTAATGGTGGAGTAGTATAAATGTGTCATGGTGGAGTAGTTTAAATGTGTAATGGTGGAGTAGTATAAATGTGTAATGGTGGAGCAGTGTACATGGTAAAGCAGTATACATATATCATGGTGGAGCAGTGTAAATGTGTAATGGTGGAGCAGTGTAAATGTGTCATGGTGGAGCAGTGTAAATGTGTAATGGTGGAGCAGTATAAATGTGTCATGGTGGAGTAGTATAAATGTGTCATTGTGCAATAGTTTAAATGTGTCATGGTGGAGTAGTATAAATGTGTCATGGTGGAGCAGTGTAAATGTGTCATGGTGCAGCAGTGTAAATGTGTCATGGTGAAGCAGTATAAATGTGTCATGGTGGAGCAGTGTAAATGTGTCATGGTGCAGCAGTGTAAATGTGTCATGGTGGAGTAGTATAAATGTGTCATGGTGGAGCAGTGTAAATGTGTCATGGTGCAGCAGTGTAAATGTGTAATGGTGGAGTAGTATAAATGTGTCCTGGTGGAGCAGTGTACATGGTAAAGCAGTATACATATATCATGGTGGAGCAGTGTAAATGTGTAATGGTGGAGCAGTGTAAATGTGTCATGGTGGAGCAGTGTAAATGTGTAATGGTGGAGCAGTATAAATGTGTCATGGTGGAGTAGTATAAATGTGTCATTGTGCAATAGTTTAAATGTGTCATGGTGGAGTAGTATAAATGTGTCATGGTGGAGCAGTGTAAATGTGTCATGGTGCAGCAGTGTAAATGTGTCATGGTGAAGCAGTATAAATGTGTCATGGTGGAGTAGTATACATGTGTCATGGTGGAGCAGTGTAAATGTGTCATGGTGCAATAGTTTAAATGTGTCATGGTGCAATAGTTTAAATGTGTCATGGTGCAATAGTTTAAATGTGTCATGGTGCAATAGTGTAAATGTGTCATGGTGCAATAGTTTAAATGTGTAATGGTGGAGCAGTGTACATGGTGAAGCAGTATAAATGTGTCATGGTGGAGCAGTGTAAATGTGTCATGGTGGAGCAGTGTAAATGTGTCATGGTGCAGCAGTGTAAATGTGTCATGGTGAAGCAGTATAAATGTGTCATGGTGGAGTAGTATACATGTGTCATGGTGGAGCAGTGTAAATGTGTCATGGTGGAGCAGTATCCATGTGTCATGGTGGAGTAGTGTAAATGTGTCATGGTGGAGCAGTGTAAATGTGTCATGGTGGAGCAGTGTAAATGTGTCATGGTGGAGCAGTGTACATGGTGAAGCAGTATAAATGTGTCATGGTGGAGCAGTGTAAATGTGTCATGGTGGAGCAGTGTAAATGTGTCATGGTGGAGTAGTATACATGTGTCATGGTGGAGTAGTGTAAATGTGTCATGGTGGAGCAGTGTAAATGTGTCATGGTGGAGCAGTGTAAATGTGTCATGGTGGAGCAGTGTACATGGTGAAGCAGTATAAATGTGTCATGGTGGAGCAGTGTAAATGTGTCATGGTGGAGCAGTGTAAATGTGTCATGGTGGAGCAGTGTAAATGTGTCATGGTGGAGCAGTATAAATGTGTCATGGTGGAGCAGTTTAAACGTGTCATGGTGGAGCAGTGTAAATGTGTCATGGTGGAGCAGTGTAAATGTATCATGGTGGAGCAGTGTACATGGTGAAGCAGTATACATGTGTCATGGTGGAGCAGTGTGAATGTGTCATGGTGGAGCAGTGTACATGGTGGAGCAGTATAAATGTGCCATGGTGGAGCAGTATAAATGTGCCATGGTGAAGCAGTGTAAATGTGTAATGGTGGAGCAGTGTATATGTGTCATGATGTAGCAGTTTAATTGTGTCATGGTGGAGCAGTATAAATGTGCCATGGTGAGGTAGTTTAAATGTGTCATGGTGGAGCAGTGTAAATGTGTCATGGTGCAGCAGTGTATATGTGTCATGGTGGAGTAGTATACATGTGTCATGGTGGAGCAGTGTAAATGTGTCATGGTGGAGTAGTATACATGTGTCATGGTGGAGCAGTGTAAATGTGTCATGATGTAGCAGTTTAATTGTGTCATGGTGGAGCAGTGTATATGTGTCATGATGTAGCAGTTTAATTGTGTCATGGTGGAGCAGTGTATATGTGTCATGGTGGAGTAGTATACATGTGTCATGGTGGAGCAGTGTAAATGTGTCATGGCGGAGCAGTGTAAATGTGTCATGGTGGAGCAGTGTACATGGTGAAGCAGTATAAATGTGTCATGGTTGAGCAGTGTAAATGTGTCATGGTGGAGCAGTGTAAATGTGTCAAGGTGGAGTAGTATCCATGTGTCATGGTGGAGCAGTGTAAATGTGTCATGGTGGAGCAGTGTAAATGTGTCATGGTGGAGTAGTATACATGTGTCATGGTGGAGCAGTGTAAATGTGTCATGGTGGAGTAGTATACATGTGTCATGGTGGAGCAGTGTACATGGTGAAGCAGTATAAATGTGTCATGATGGAGCAGTGTATATGGTGGAGCAGTATAAATATGTCATGGTGGAGCAGTGTATATGGTGGAGCAGTATAAATATGTCATGGTGGAGCAGTGTATATGGTGGAGCAGTATCCATGTGTCATGGTGGAGTAGTGTAAATGTGTCATGGTGGAGCAGTGTAAATGTGTCATGGTGGAGCAGTGTAAATGTGTCATGGTGGAGCAGTGTACATGGTGAAGCAGTATAAATGTGTCATGGTGGAGCAGTGTAAATGTGTCATGGTGGAGCAGTGTAAATGTGTCATGGTGGAGTAGTATACATGTGTCATGGTGGAGTAGTGTAAATGTGTCATGGTGGAGCAGTGTAAATGTGTCATGGTGGAGCAGTGTAAATGTGTCATGGTGGAGCAGTGTACATGGTGAAGCAGTATAAATGTGTCATGGTGGAGCAGTGTAAATGTGTCATGGTGGAGCAGTGTAAATGTGTCATGGTGGAGCAGTGTAAATGTGTCATGGTGGAGCAGTATAAATGTGTCATGGTGGAGCAGTTTAAACGTGTCATGGTGGAGCAGTGTAAATGTGTCATGGTGGAGCAGTGTAAATGTATCATGGTGGAGCAGTGTACATGGTGAAGCAGTATACATGTGTCATGGTGGAGCAGTGTGAATGTGTCATGGTGGAGCAGTGTACATGGTGGAGCAGTATAAATGTGCCATGGTGGAGCAGTATAAATGTGCCATGGTGAAGCAGTGTAAATGTGTAATGGTGGAGCAGTGTATATGTGTCATGATGTAGCAGTTTAATTGTGTCATGGTGGAGCAGTATAAATGTGCCATGGTGAGGTAGTTTAAATGTGTCATGGTGGAGCAGTGTAAATGTGTCATGGTGCAGCAGTGTATATGTGTCATGGTGGAGTAGTATACATGTGTCATGGTGGAGCAGTGTAAATGTGTCATGGTGGAGTAGTATACATGTGTCATGGTGGAGCAGTGTAAATGTGTCATGATGTAGCAGTTTAATTGTGTCATGGTGGAGCAGTGTATATGTGTCATGATGTAGCAGTTTAATTGTGTCATGGTGGAGCAGTGTATATGTGTCATGGTGGAGTAGTATACATGTGTCATGGTGGAGCAGTGTAAATGTGTCATGGTGGAGCAGTGTAAATGTGTCATGGTGGAGCAGTGTACATGGTGAAGCAGTATAAATGTGTCATGGTTGAGCAGTGTAAATGTGTCATGGTGGAGCAGTGTAAATGTGTCAAGGTGGAGTAGTATCCATGTGTCATGGTGGAGCAGTGTAAATGTGTCATGGTGGAGCAGTGTAAATGTGTCATGGTGGAGTAGTATACATGTGTCATGGTGGAGCAGTGTAAATGTGTCATGGTGGAGTAGTATACATGTGTCATGGTGGAGCAGTGTACATGGTGAAGCAGTATAAATGTGTCATGATGGAGCAGTGTATATGGTGGAGCAGTATAAATATGTCATGGTGGAGCAGTGTATATGGTGGAGCAGTATAAATATGTCATGGTGGAGCAGTGTATATGGTGGAGCAGTATAAATGTGTCATGGTGGAGCAGTGTACATGGTGAAGCAGTATAAATGTGTCATGGTGGAGCAGTGTAAATGTGTCATCGTGGAGCAGTGTAAATGTGTCATGGTGGAGTAGTTTAAATGTGTCATGGTGGAGTAGTATAAATGTGTCATGGTGGAGCAGTGTACATGTGTCATGGTGGAGTAGTATAAATGTGTAATGGTGGAGCAGTATACATGTGTCATGGTGGAGTAGTATAAATGTGTCATAGTGGAGCAGTATAAATGTGTCATTGTGCAATAGTTTAAATGTGTCATGGTGGAGTAGTATAAATGTGTCATGGTGGAGCAGTGTAAATGTGTCATGGTGGAGCAGTGTAAATGTGTCCTGGTGGAGTAGTGTAAATGTGTAATGGTGCAATACTTTAAATGTGTAATGGTGGAGCAGTGTACATGGTGAAGCAGTATACATATATCATGGTGGAGCAGTGTAAATGTGTAATGGTGGAGCAGTGTAAATGTGTAATGGTGGAGCAGTGTAAATGTGTAATGGTGGAGCAGTGTACATGGTGAAGCAGTATAAATGTGTCATGGTTGAGCAGTGTAAATGTGTCATGGTGGAGCAGTGTAAATGTGTCAAGGTGGAGTAGTATCCATGTGTCATGGTGGAGCAGTGTAAATGTGTCATGGTGGAGCAGTGTAAATGTGTCATGGTGGAGTAGTATACATGTGTCATGGTGGAGCAGTGTAAATGTGTCATGGTGGAGTAGTATACATGTGTCATGGTGGAGCAGTGTACATGGTGAAGCAGTATAAATGTGTCATGATGGAGCAGTGTATATGGTGGAGCAGTATAAATATGTCATGGTGGAGCAGTGTATATGGTGGAGCAGTATAAATATGTCATGGTGGAGCAGTGTATATGGTGGAGCAGTATAAATGTGTCATGGTGGAGCAGTGTACATGGTGAAGCAGTATAAATGTGTCATGGTGGAGCAGTGTAAATGTGTCATCGTGGAGCAGTGTAAATGTGTCATGGTGGAGTAGTTTAAATGTGTCATGGTGGAGTAGTATAAATGTGTCATGGTGGAGCAGTGTACATGTGTCATGGTGGAGTAGTATAAATGTGTAATGGTGGAGCAGTATACATGTGTCATGGTGGAGTAGTATAAATGTGTCATAGTGGAGCAGTATAAATGTGTCATTGTGCAATAGTTTAAATGTGTCATGGTGGAGTAGTATAAATGTGTCATGGTGGAGCAGTGTAAATGTGTCATGGTGGAGCAGTGTAAATGTGTCCTGGTGGAGTAGTGTAAATGTGTAATGGTGCAATACTTTAAATGTGTAATGGTGGAGCAGTGTACATGGTGAAGCAGTATACATATATCATGGTGGAGCAGTGTAAATGTGTAATGGTGGAGCAGTGTAAATGTGTCCTGGTGGAGCAGTGTACATGGTGAAGCAGTATACATATATCATGGTGGAGCAGTGTAAATGTGTAATGGTGGAGCAGTGTAAATGTGTAATGGTGGAGCAGTGTAAATGTGTCATGGTGGAGCAGTGTAAATGTGTAATGGTGGAGCAGTGTACATGGTGAAGCAGTATACATATATCATGGTGGAGCAGTGTAAATGTGTAATGGTGGAGCAGTGTAAATGTGTAATGGTGGAGCAGTGTACATGGTGAAGCAGTATACATATATCATGGTGGAGCAGTGTAAATGTGTAATGGTGGAGCAGTGTAAATGTGTAATGGTGGAGCAGTGTAAATGTGTAATGGTGGAGCAGTGTACATGGTGAAGCAGTATACATATATCATGGTGGAGCAGTGTAAATGTGTAATGGTGGAGCAGTGTAAATGTGTCCTGGTGGAGCAGTGTACATGGTGAAGCAGTATACATATATCATGGTGGAGCAGTGTAAATGTGTAATGGTGGAGCAGTGTAAATGTGTAATGGTGGAGCAGTGTACATGGTGAAGCAGTATACATATATCATGGTGGAGCAGTGTAAATGTGTAATGGTGGAGCAGTGTAAATGTGTAATGGTGGAGCAGTGTAAATGTGTCATGGTGGAGCAGTGTAAATGTGTCATGGTGGAGCAGTGTAAATGTGTAATGGTGGAGCAGTGTACATGGTGAAGCACTATACATATATCATGGTGGAGCAGTGTAAATGTGTAATGGTGGAGCAGTGTAAATGTGTAATGGTGGAGCAGTATAAATGTGTAATGGTGCAATACTTTAAATGTGTCATGGTGGAGAAGTGTATATGGTGGAGCAGTGTAAATGTGTCATGGTTGAGAAGTGTATATGTGTCATGGTCGAGCAGGGTAAATGTGTCATGGTCGAGCAGGGTAAATGTGTCATGGTCGAGCAGTGTAAATGTGTCATGGTGGAGTAGTGTAAATGTGTCATGGTGCAATAGTTTAAATGTGTCATGGTGGAGTAGTATACCTGTGTCATGGTGGAGCAGTGTAAATGTGTCATGGTGGAGTAGTATACATGTGTCATGGTGGAGCAGTGTATATGGTGAAGCAGTATACATGTGTCATGGTGGAGCAGTGTAAATGTGTAATGGTGGAGCAGTGTAAATGTGTAATGGTGGAGCAGTGTACATGGTGAAGCAGTATACATATATCATGGTGGAGCAGTGTAAATGTGTAATGGTGGAGCAGTGTAAATGTGTAATGGTGGAGCAGTGTACATGGTGAAGCAGTATACATATATCATGGTGGAGCAGTGTAAATGTGTAATGGTGGAGCAGTGTAAATGTGTAATGGTGGAGCAGTGTACATGGTGAAGCAGTATACATATATCATGGTGGAGCAGTGTAAATGTGTCATGGTGGAGCAGTGTAAATGTGTCATGGTGCAGCAGTGTAAATGTGTCATGGTGAAGCAGTATAAATGTGTCATGGTGGAGTAGTATACATGTGTCCTGGTGGAGCAGTGTACATGGTGAAGCAGTATACATATATCATGGTGGAGCAGTGTAAATGTGTAATGGTGGAGCAGTGTAAATGTGTAATGGTGGAGCAGTGTAAATGTGTCATGGTGGAGCAGTGTAAATGTGTCATGGTGGAGCAGTGTAAATGTGTAATGGTGGAGCAGTGTAAATGGTGGAGCAGTGTAAATGTGTAATGGTGGAGCAGTGTACATGGTGAAGCAGTATACATATATCATGGTGGAGCAGTGTAAATGTGTAATGGTGGAGCAGTGTAAATGTGTAATGGTGGAGCAGTGTAAATGTGTCATGGTGGAGCAGTGTAAATGTGTCATGGTGGAGCAGTGTAAATGTGTAATGGTGGAGCAGTGTACATGGTGAAGCAGTATACATATATCATGGTGGAGCAGTGTAAATGTGTAATGGTGGAGCAGTGTAAATGTGTAATGGTGGAGCAGTGTAAATGTGTAATGGTGGAGCAGTATAAATGTGTAATGGTGCAATACTTTAAATGTGTCATGGTGGAGAAGTGTATATGGTGGAGCAGTGTAAATGTGTCATGGTTGAGAAGTGTATATGTGTCATGGTGGAGCAGTGTAAATGTGTCATGGTCGAGCAGGGTAAATGTGTCATGGTCGAGCAGTGTAAATGTGTCATGGTGGAGTAGTGTAAATGTGTCATGGTGCAATAGTTTAAATGTGTCATGGTGGAGTAGTATACATGTGTCATGGTGGAGCAGTGTAAATGTGTCATGGTGGAGTAGTATACATGTGTCATGGTGGAGCAGTGTATATGGTGAAGCAGTATACATGTGTCATGGTGGAGCAGTGTAAATGTGTCATGGTGCAATAGTTTAAATGTGTCATGGTGCAATAGTTTAAATGTGTCATGGTGCAATAGTGTAAATGTGTCATGGTGCAATAGTTTAAATGTGTAATGGTGGAGCAGTGTACATGGTGAAGCAGTATAAATGTGTCATGGTGGAGCAGTGTAAATGTGTCATGGTGGAGCAGTGTAAATGTGTCATGGTGCAGCAGTGTAAATGTGTCATGGTGAAGCAGTATAAATGTGTCATGGTGGAGTAGTATACATGTGTCATGGTGGAGCAGTGTAAATGTGTCATGGTGGAGCAGTGTATATGTGTCATGGTGGAGTAGTATACATGTGTCATGGTGGAGTAGTGTAAATGTGTCATGGTGGAGCAGTGTAAATGTGTCATGGTGGAGCAGTGTAAATGTGTCATGGTGGAGCAGTGTACATGGTGAAGCAGTATAAATGTGTCATGGTGGAGCAGTGTAAATGTGTCATGGTGGAGCAGTGTAAATGTGTCATGGTGGAGCAGTGTAAATGTGTCATGGTGGAGCAGGGTAAATGTGTCATGGTGGAGCAGTGTAAATGTGTCATGGTGGAGTAGTGTAAATGTGTCATGGTGGAGCAGTGTAAATGTATCATGGTGGAGCAGTGTACATGGTGAAGCAGTATACATGTGTCATGGTGGAGCAGTGTGAATGTGTCATGGTGGAGCAGTGTACATGGTGGAGCAGTATAAATGTGCCATGGTGGAGCAGTATAAATGTGCCATGGTGAAGCAGTGTAAATGTGTAATGGTGGAGCAGTGTATATGTGTCATGATGTAGCAGTTTAATTGTGTCATGGTGGAGCAGTATAAATGTGCCATGGTGAGGTAGTTTAAATGTGTCATGGTGGAGCAGTGTAAATGTGTCATGGTGCAGCAGTGTATATGTGTCATGGTGGAGTAGTATACATGTGTCATGGTGGAGCAGTGTAAATGTGTCATGGTGGAGTAGTATACATGTGTCATGGTGGAGCAGTGTAAATGTGTCATGATGTAGCAGTTTAATTGTGTCATGGTGGAGCAGTGTATATGTGTCATGATGTAGCAGTTTAATTGTGTCATGGTGGAGCAGTGTAAATGTGTCATGGTGGAGCAGTGTATATGTGTCATGGTGGAGTAGTATACATGTGTCATGGTGGAGTAGTATAAATGTGTCATGGTGGAGCAGTGTAAATGTGTCATGGCGGAGCAGTGTAAATGTGTCATGGTGGAGCAGTGTACATGGTGAAGCAGTATAAATGTGTCATGGTTGAGCAGTGTAAATGTGTCATGGTGGAGCAGTGTAAATGTGTCAAGGTGGAGTAGTATCCATGTGTCATGGTGGAGCAGTGTAAATGTGTCATGGTGGAGCAGTGTAAATGTGTCATGGTGGAGTAGTATACATGTGTCATGGTGGAGCAGTGTAAATGTGTCATGGTGGAGTAGTATACATGTGTCATGGTGGAGCAGTGTAAATGTGTCATGGCGGAGCAGTGTAAATGTGTCATGGTGGAGCAGTGTACATGGTGAAGCAGTATAAATGTGTCATGGTTGAGCAGTGTAAATGTGTCATGGTGGAGCAGTGTAAATGTGTCAAGGTGGAGTAGTATCCATGTGTCATGGTGGAGCAGTGTAAATGTGTCATGGTGGAGCAGTGTAAATGTGTCATGGTGGAGCAGTGTAAATGTGTCATGGTGGAGCAGTGTACATGGTGGAGCAGTATAAATGTGCCATGGTGGAGCAGTATAAATGTGCCATGGTGAAGCAGTGTAAATGTGTAATGGTGGAGCAGTGTAGATGTGTCATGATGTAGCAGTTTAATTGTGTCATGGTGGAGCAGTATAAATGTGTCATGGTCGAGTAGTGTATATGTGTCATGGTGGAGCAGTTTAAATGTGTCATGGTGGAGCAGTGTATATGGGGAAGCAGTATAAATGTGTCATGTTGGAGTAGTTTAAATGTGTCATGGCAGAGCAGTGTAAATGTGTTGTGATGTTTTTTTCTTGTTTGGACCCCAGGAAGAGTAGCGCCTGCCTTGGCATCAGCTAATGGGGATCTTAATAAAATATTAAAAATACTAAATACTATTGTACCATTACCTGAAATGCATATAAGTCCATACCTGTTGTTGTACCATTACCTTACTACATTACTCACCAGCAGTGACATCTGACCACAGTTCTAGGTAGCGAGTCCACCACACCCCTGCACGACAAAATCTGAATGCCAATACCTTCGCCTTGAACCAACCTGGAGGGGAAAAGTACATGTCACTCAGTGACAATCATTCTTCAAATGAAAGGTTAGGGAGCCACAGCCTTTAATCAAGTGAGGCTGTTAAAGTCAAGCCGTAAAGACACGCTGCCAGTGGCTGCTAGCCGATGAGTTGAGTGATTGATTTGTGTAAATCATTTTCTTTTTACAAGCTGCAGCAGCGGCAGCCCAGTGGAAACAGATGGAGGGATGGTGTGTGGTGTGTGGTGGAGGGGGAGGGGGGGCTGACTGTCATTCTCCTGGACTGGCTGATTGTCATACCCCTGGCTGACTGTCATACCCCTGCTTAACTGGCTGACTGTCATTCCCCTGGCTGACTGTCATACCCTTGACTGACTGGCTGACTGTCATACCCCTGCCTGAATGGCAGACTGTCATACCCCTGCCTGAATGGCAGACTGTCATACCCCTGGCTGACTGTCACACCCCTGGCTGACTGTCATTCCACTGCCTGACTGTCATACCCCTGCCTGACTGTCATACCCTTGACTGACTGGCTGACTGTCATACCCCTGCCTGAATGGCAGACTGTCATACGCCTGGCTGACTGTCATACCCCTGGCTGACTGGCTAACTGTCATATCCCCGGCAACAAGTTTGATTTAATATCTCAATGGAAATATTATTTTATGTCATGCAAATTCTGGGAACCCCCCGAAAAAAATAGATTTCTGGAAAACCTGTGAATTTTGGGAAAGTTCTGTGAATTTTGCAACCCTGCATGCAAAACAATTATGGCCCCCAAGCACTTACCACAAATTCATAATTTTGCTAAGTTCGCCATATTGTACATTCTTCTCCATTACTCTTATTTTTTATGGTCATTAGCACAGTATTCATGATCACAATTTTAGCTTGAAGAAGCCGGCAAATTTAAAAATGTAGATTGTGATGATTTATTGGCACTCTGATCCACCTCTACGCAGACGACACCATTCTGTATACTTCTGGCCCTTCTTTGGACACTGTGTTAACTAACCTCCAGACAAGCTTCAATGCTATACAACTCTTCTTCCGTGGCCTCCAACTGCTCTTAAATGCAAGTAAAACTAAATGCATGCTCTTCAACCGATCACTGCCCGCACCTGCCCGCCGGTCCAGCATCACTACTCTGGACGGTTCCGACTTAGAATATGTGGACAACTACAAATACCTAGGTGTCTGGTTAGACTGTAAACTCTCCTTTCCAGACTCACATTAAGCATCTCCAATCCAAAATTAAATCTAAAATCGGCTTCCTATTCCGCAACAAAGCATCCTTCACTCATGCTGCCGAACATACCCTCGTAAAACTGACCATCCTACCGATCCTCGACTTCGGCGATGTCATTTATAAAATAGCCTCCAACACTCTACTCAACTAATTGGATGCAGTCTATCACAGTGCCATCCGTTTTGTCACTAAAGCCCCATATACTACCCACCATTGCGACCTGTACGCTCTCGTTGGCTGGTCCTCGCTTCATACTCGTCTCCAAACCCACTGGCTCCAGGTCATTACAAGTCTCTGGTAGGTAAAGCCCCGCCTTATCTCAACTCACAGGTCACCATAGCAGCACCCACCCGTAGCACGTGCTTCAGCAGGTACAGTATATTTCACTGGTCACCCCCAAAGCCAATTCCTCCTTTGGCCACCTTTCCTTCCAGTTCTCTGCTGCCAATGACTGGAATGAACTGTAAGTTGGAAACTCATATCTCCCTCACTAGCTTTAAGCACCAGCTGTCAGAGCAGCTCACACATCACTGCACCTGTACATAGCCCATCTGTATATAGCCCTTCCAACTACCTCATCCCCATACTGTATTTATTTATCTTGCTCCTTTACACCCCAGTATCTATACTTGCACATTCATCTTCTGCACATCTACCATTCCACTGTTAAATTCCTATATTGTAATTACTTCGCCATCATGGCCTATTTATTGCCTTACCTTCCTTATCTTGCCTCATTTGCACTCACTGCATATAGACTTTTATTTAATTTATTTTATTTTATTTTATTTTCTACTGTATTATTGACTGTATGTTTGTTTATTCCATGAGTAACTCTGTGTTGTTGTATGTGTCGAACCTCTGTGCTTTATCTTGGCCAAGTCGCAGTTGTAAATGAGAACTTGTTCTCAACTAGCCTACCTGGTTAAATGAAGGTAAAATAAAAAATAATCATAAATAAATAAATAAAACATATCACACGCCATAGTTTAACAACTCAGGGGATAGTGCTAAAAACAATGACATCATATCTGAATTCTGCCATCTTTGTGCAAGTCCGCCATTGAACCAGGCTTTCAATCTTCCCCTAATACTATCATAGACAAATAGAGGTGCCCTTCAACCTAACACAAGCCTAATTCAAGATCCATGTAGGTGCAATTTACTACATTCACAGTCATACCACTTCCCTCTTTCATATTGTCATTGAGATGCTTTTCATATGATATTGATATAGATGTTCAACCTTTTATCCCAGGTAGCTCTTGGCCTGCTCTGCTGTCATGTCTGAGTCAGTCTTAACATCTTGTTACATAGGTATTCTCCTATAATATTCTGTGACCTTTCCTTTCCCCTATTGAGCTGAGAAGAACGCCTGAGCATCCCAGAGCTGTTAGGAGTAGTGGGCAGTGGGGCGGTGTAGGGGGGGAGAGGGTGGGGATTGAGCTGCCCTACATCTATCTATCTCTCCCCAAGGAGGGTCATGTTTCTCTTTCCACCATTTATTTGAAAGCTATCATTTTCCGGGGATTCATAGCTGAAAAATGGCATTGATTCTGGGGATGATAGATGCTAAGTGTCCGTCTATCGACAGGCTTATTGACAGACAGGCCTGTGTACATTGTGCATCTTATTACCCTCTGGGCTAAATGATACACCTTGTAAACCGGGAGGATGTAGCTAGTCGATGGCTGTTCCCTTCACCTCTGTGTCCCAAATGGTGCGATATTCCCTATATAGTGCACTACTTTTAACCACAGCCCTATGGGCCCTGGTCAAAGTAATGCACTATGTGTAGGCTCAATGATGCCATTTGGGGCTCATCCATTGTCTGGAGGTGTATCACCTACTGAGCTGCCTGACTGTCACTGAGGAACGCTGTGATTAATCTCGCCGTGGAAACACCTTATCAGTCTTTGTGTCGTTGAATAATTAAATGCAATAAGGATGGAGACTGACTGGAGGATGGAGATTTAGTTGGCTTATTGTCCACCGTGAAGAATCTTTAAGTCTTTTCTGTGGATTTTGTCACGGTTGTTTTTTGTTATTTCTATGACCTTGTGGCTTGTTGTAAAGTATCTTGGTTTTTAGCAAAACTGTATGTACCATAAATCCTATGTAATATTACCATTACTTTTGCCCTTATAGTTTTTTTACACAACACAGAGAGGTTTCTGTCATGCAGTACAGTGACCTACAAATGTGACTCTGAATGTGAAATAAAATATGTGGTGATTGTAAATAGAAGATACTCCTGTCTTGGGAAGTTTGCTGTAGCATTAAAATGACTTATGTGGAGCTTTAAATCGACTGTATGTGCTGCGGAGCGACTCGTTTTTTTACCGCATTGTTTACAGGGAACCATTTCTCTCTGACTCGCTGAGGCTTATTGCATCTTAATCCTACCCTATTGTAACACTGCCGGCTAGGACATTAAATAATGGTCCACTGCCAGCCGTTTTCTCCATCTCAATTGGTTTTATAGTAATACACAATTTAACCTTCAGAATAGCATTTGCAGGTTCATAACATCTTGAACAGGTGTAATTTTTCTAACAAACAGTGAGCTACAATGTGACCCAATTTATCTGGGTTTGTAGTAATGCATACCATTAATCTATACGGCGATTCAGGAGCCATTACTTTCAGCATGCAGGCTAATAATTCATTCTTATTGTTCGAGACTTGCACCTAAGAGGGACTGTTTGTTTCCGATCCAGTTGTGTTCTTGGTGCTTTAATATCCTACAGAGACATGAGAAAAGCAAGGTTTTTACTCATAAAGTAGAATGCTTTAGAGCAGAGTGTCGGAACCGTCACAGATTATTGAGAGTAAAATGGGCAGCTGAGTATTTGGGCTGTCATTTGGAAATGGAGTACATTCCTGGGTGATTACACTGCATAATGTGCATTATAGTTTAGTTTTCTGGATGGTTTCTCTCTAAAAGATGCCTTTGACAAAACAATGCAGAGTAGAGTGGTACACTTACAATGGTCTGGATTGGTATATCATGTTTGATTGGAGCTCAAAAGAAGCAAAATCAAAATCTGACATCCCACCTTAACTTGGGCCTGAATACACATTGCTCTGCTAACTGGAAGCATAGTACCAGCCAGGATGGATGATATGGCATCCTAATTGTAATCAGTATCTAAATACTGTTATTGTTCCCTGCTTCAGTTAAACATTGCCTTGTGTTTGCAGGCATTCAAGTGATTAATTACCCCACAGTGCGTGTTTAGTGGCTAGTTACAATAGCAGAAAGACCTCAATGCACTGTCACCATTCTTTCTAACACTGGGATCAGAATCCGACTATGCAGCTAGGCTAGCTGTTGCTGTTCTGTTTCAATCCACCCAACCTCCTTGTTCTGAAAATAAATTAGCGTATTCTACATAATGCAGTGAACCCTAATTCTCGTTGATTAGTAGTGAGTTAGAGGATAGCGACCCATTGAAATTGGTCATCGGCATAAATAACGAGCGAATGAACTGATAAAATGCATACTCGCTAGCCGTCGTAAATCAAGTGAAATCCACTAGGCTGTGGAAGTGGGTGGAATTAGAAGTCCATGGTCCTATTAATTATGTTGCCCAGTGTAGGAGACAGTGTGATAAATCAACCGTGAGAGGCCCCTTCAGTAGGGAGGGGGCCTAAGAGTAAGACTGCCTGCAAATTGCTGTGTGTCTGCCCCTAATTGTTTCTTAAATAACAGTCCTTTTGGAAGGCAGCTCGGAGAGGTAGACTACCAAGGAGGGTCAGCGAATGTCTTATACTTCTTACCCTGTGCTGTAATTCAGTAAGCCTTACTCTGTGTTGTGTTCCAGCTAGTCTTACTGTATGTTATGTTTCATCTAGTCTTACCCTGTGCTGTGATTCAGTAAGCCTTACTCTGTGTTGTGTTCCAGCTAGTCTTACTGTATGTTATGTTTCATCTAGTCTTACCCTGTGCTGTAATTCAGTAAGACTTACTCTGTGTTGTGTTCCAGCTAGTCTTACTGTATGTTATGTTTCATCTAGTCTTACCCTGTGCTGTGATTCAGTAAGCCTTACTCTGTGTTGTGTTCCAGCTAGTCTTACTGTATGTTATGTTTCATCTAGTCTTACCCTGTGCTGTAATTCAGTAAGCCTTACTCTGTGTTGTGTTCCAGCTAGTCTTACTGTATGTTATGTTTCATCTAGTCTTACCCTGTGCTGTGATTCAGTAAGCCTTACTCTGTGTTGTGTTCCAGCTAGTCCTACTGTATGTTATGTTTCAGCTAGTCTTACCCTGTGCAGTGATTCAGTAAGCCTTACTCTGTGTTGTGTTCCAGCTAGTCTTACTGTATGTTATGTTTCATCTAGTCTTACCCTGTGCTGTGATTCAGTAAGCCTTACTCTGTGTTGTGTTCCAGCTAGTCTTACCCTGTGTTATGTTTCAGCTAGTCTTACCCTGTGTTATGTTTCAGCTAGTCTTACCCTGTGTTGTGATTCAGTAAGCTTTACTCTGTGTTGTGTTTCAGCTAGTCTTACCCTGTGTTATGTTTCAGCTAGTCTTACCCTGTGTTGTGATTCAGTAAGCTTTACTCTGTGTTGTGTTTCAGCTAGTCTTACCCTGTGTTGTGTTTCAGCTAGTCTAACCATGTGTTATGTTTCAGCTAGTCTTACCCTGTGTTGTGTTTCAGCTAGTCTTACCCGGTGTTGTGTTTCAGCTAGTCTAACCATGTGTTATGTTTCAGCTAGTCTTACCCTGTGTTGTGTTTCAGCTAGTCTTACTCTGTGTTGTGTTTCAGCTAGTCTTACCCTGTGTTGTGTTTCAGCTAGTCTTACCCTGTGTTGTGTTTCAGCTAGTCTTACTCTGTGTTGTGTTTCAGCTAGTCTTACCCTGTGTTGTGTTTCAGCTAGTCTTACCCTGTGTTATGTTTCAGCTAGTCTTACCCTGTGTTGTGTTTCAGCCAAAAAATCTCTTTCTCTTCCTCCTTCCTCTCCATTTGAAGTAAATGTAGAAGATTTTGCTAGTTTATTGGGCTCTGTTTGAGAATCATTGCTTAACTGGTACATCACCATCGCTATATTTATTTTCAAACTACCCTGAAACTAACCCATAACTACATTATAATGTGCAGTATATCCGTTTTGAAGATATAGTGGAGAGGGGTAAGTTGAGTGAAGAAACAATACACAAAATAAATCATTTGACCAAATATTTAGGAATAGGTCATCATTTCATGGAGTCTGTGAAGGAAAGAAAACACATGGACAAAGTGGTAAGCAAGTTAGGTTAAAAAAAATATCAGGAAGTCAAAGGAATGTATTGTGTTAAAGGTTTCATGAAAGGTTTCTAAACCAAAGTAGATAATTTTAAGATTGTTCTATACATCAGTTGGGGTCTCTATAAGTTTCAATATGAGGTCCTAAACCTAGTATTAAAGTACATCCTTGTAGCTGTGTGGGCTAATATAGTCAAAAGGTTTGCCTTGGGGTAAGTTGAGCCAATGGTGGTGACAATTACAAGTTGAGCAAATTGAAGTGTTTTCTTCCCAGGCGTAATACAACACATTATTGCAGGGATAGGAGGTAACAACATAACCTGGCCTATGTCAAATCAAATCAAATTGTATTTGTCATATGAGCCAAACACAAATGGTGTAGACCTTAGAGTGAAATGCTTACTTCCAAGGCCTTAACCATTAATGTAGTTTTATGAAAATACCTTAAAAAAGTAAGAGATAAGAATAACAAATAATTAAAGAGCAGCAGTAAATAACAATAGCGAGGCTGTATACAAGGGATACAGGTACAAAGTCAACGTCAATGTACAGGGGCACCGGTGTCGAGGTAATTGAGGTTTTATGCAAATGTAGGTAGAGTTATTAAAGTCACTAAGCAGAAATTGTGTGTCTATCAATTTGCAATGTATGATATCAAATAGGAATGTATGTCTATCTAGCTGTTCAGGAGTCTTATGGCTTGGGGGTAGAAGCTATTTAGGAGCCTCTTGGACCAAGACTTGGCGCTCCAGTGCCGCTTGCCGTGCGGTAGCAGAGGGAACAGTCTACGACTAGGGTGGCTGGAGTCTTTGACAATTTTTAGGGCCTTCCTCTGACACCCCTTGGTATAGAGGTCCTGGATGGCAGGAAGCTTGACCCCGGTGTTATACTGGGTCGTACGCACTACTTTCTGTAGTGCCTTGTGGTCGGAGGCCGAGCAGTTTCCATACCAGGCAGTGATGCAACCCGTCAGGATGCTCTTAATGATGCAGCTGTAAAGCCTTTGGAGGATCTGAGGACCCATCTTTTTAGTCTCCTGAGGGGGAATAGGTTTTGTTGTGCCCTCTTCATGACTGTCTTGGTGTGCTTGGACTATGTTAGTTTGTTGATGATGTGGACGCCAAGGAACTTGAAGCTCTCAACCTGGTCCACTACAGCACCGTCGATGAGAATGGGGGCATGTCTGGTCGTCCTTTTCCTGTAGTCCACAATCATCTCCTTTGTCTTGATCACGTTGAGGAAGAGGTTGTTGTCCTTGCCCCACAAGGTCAGGTCTCTGACCTCCTCCCTATAGGCTGTCTCATCGTTGTCGGTAATCAGGCCTACCACTAGTTTGCCATCAGCAAACTTAATGATGGTGTTGGAGTCGTACCTGGCCGTGCAGTTATGAGTGGAGGGAGTACAGGGAGTACAGGAGTGGGCTGAGCACACACCCCTGAGGGGCCTCCGTGTTGAGAATCAGCATGGCGGATGTGTTGTTACTTACCCTTATCACCTGGGGGCGGCCCATCAGGAAGTCCAGGATCCAGTTGCAGAGGGAGGTGTTTAGTCCCAGGGTCCTTAGCTTAGTGATGAGCTTTGAGGGTACTATGGTGTTGAACGCTGAGCTGTAGTCAATGAATATCATTCTCACGTAGGAGTTCCTTTTGTCCAGGTGTAAAAGGGCAGTGTGGAGTGCAATAGAGATTGTGGATCCGGCATCTGTGGATCTGTTGGTGATGCAAATTGGAGTGGGTCCAGGGTTTCTGAGATAATGGTGTTGATGTCAGCCCTGACCAGTCTTTCAAAGCATTTCATGGCTACAGAAGTGAGTGTTACGGGTCGGTAAGTAATTTAGGCAGGATACCTTAGTGTTCTTGGGCACAGGGACTATGGCGGTCTGCTTGAAACATGTTGGTATTACAGACTCAGACAGGGAGAGGTTAAAAATGTCAGTGAAGACACTTGCCAGTTCGTCAGCGCATGCTAGGAGTACATGTCCTGGTAATCCGTCTGGTCCTGAGGCCTTGTGAATGTTGACCCGTTTGAAAGTCTTACTCACATCGGCTGCAGAGAGCGTGATCACACAGTCATCCGGAACAGCTGATGCTCTCATGCTTGTTTCAGTGTTACTTGCCTCGAAGCGAGCATAGAAGTTTTTTCGCTTGTGTGGTAGGCTCGTGTCACTGGGCAGCTCTCGGCTGTGCTTCTCTTTGTAGTCTGTAATGGTTTGCAGGCCCTGCCACATCCGACGAGCGTCAGAGACGGTGTAGTACAATTTTGCTTGGAATATGTTAACAGTGTTAAAAAAAGTACAAAGTATTTGTTAAGCCTGTGTTAAAAATGTTTTTGGGAAATAAAGATGGACATGGTTTTAAAAAGGTAGTGGTAATACTTCATTCAGTACAGAAATGTGTAGCCTGCTTAACTTACCCTTTCCTGTGGCTCAATTTACCCCATACCCGGTAAGTTGTGCCACGAGATCACTTTTTTTGGACAAGCTATGTTTTGAAAACTGTTATGTTTACATGAATTCTGATTATTTCCAGGGATACACAACATCCTGAAATATATGTAGATATCTTTGTTAGAAAGGATACTATATTTGGTTAGAAAGGATACTAGAGTGATCCTGAATGTAAAATATTTATCAACTCACCCAACTCTCCCCTCCTGTAATATAGACTCTAAGTGGTTAAATACATAAATACATTTTTCCCATTTCAATATATTTCAATACAATAATATATTGAAAAATACATTTCAATAAATCTTTATCTGCTTTTATCTAAATTCAGTTATTGAGATAATCACTTAACTAGTGTTTGTTCATTCACACTGATGTGTCAAATTTTCATGCAGAGATTTTTCTTTTACCCCTCAAATAATGAAATAAAATGGATGAAATTAAATTACTTTAACTTTTGAGGCATGTAATAGCGATCAGCCCTCTTCAACAAAGAGAAAAGTTCAGCTTATTAATGAGAATACTGAATCCGTCATGAGCTACTGGTGCTCATTAAATTACTACTCCAAAGAGTGCGTCACAAATAGCAACCTTTTCCCTAAGTAGTACAGTATGTAGGGAATAGGGACCCATTTGGCATGCATCCCAACTAATAAAACTCCTTGAATTTGGCGCAGGAACTTAATTTATATTTATAGAGCGGTAAGCATCACCTACCATATACTGTGGTGTTTCCAGGGTATTTAACATTAAGATGGTCAAGATATGTCAATAAATGGCTTGGCGTCCTCCTCGACTTCTAGCTGCCAGTAGGAGTGATGAAAGGGTCTCGGTGGTCGGTGCTTTGATCTGTGGGAGGAGTGGTGTGTGTGTGTTTTCGGTGTGCCTGCATGCTTGTGTGTGTCCGCCACTGTTTGTGTGTTCCGTCCTTCTGGTGACTTTCAGCCTGTGTGTAGGCTAGATGTTTGACTTTAAATAATGCTCCTCCTGTGCAGTCTGGGAAGGTGAGGAATAATGGTGTGGACTTTCATGACATTGCGTCAGTTCCAAGGTGACTGACTATCGGACTGATTGCTCCCTCTCTCCTCTTCTCGCCTTGTCAATACGCATCCACTTGTCTGATGGAGTCACATCAGGGCAAGGCGCTTGACACCACAGGGTCTTTATTTCCTGCAGCAATCCTTTTAGAGCACACATCAATGGTGATTAATACAGTGTCAGACAGGGAGGCAGCAAGGAGGTTGAAGTTAACCCCATACTGCCAGCCACACTGGCCAGGCCAGCCACCAGGACAGCACTGTACTGCCACTGCGACCCACAGATGGTTTTGCGCACACTTGCACGCACGCACACACACTTACACACACTTACACACACACACACACACCACTCCTCTCACCTTACAATGCTGCTTTGGGATGAAAGACACTAAATTAATACCATAGATCAGCTATTTTTGTATTTATTTTTTAATTTTAAAAAACAACATACATTCTACACCTGAAGTGAAGCTGCTCCAACCAAATTCCCATGTCCTTTTTTTTAGAACAATTCTCAAACCTGATCTGTTCCAGTCGTAAGTCCCACCCCTCGGCTTCCCTCTGCCCATCCCATCTATCTCCCTCTTCTGATCCCTTTGCGTGCTGTAATGCTTCACATGTTGTATACTTTCAATCTTTGTAATAGCACAGAATCAACCGATTGCGAGTTGGGGGGAGAGAGAAAACAACCAACACCTACCTACTGGTTAGAATAACAAGCAGCTAAAGTCATAGACTCCAGGCTGAATGGGGGATGTTCTCATTATATCTTAGTTATCAACACCTGATTAATTATACATCTTAACAATCCCATGATAGAGGAGGTAAGTCAACAGATTCTGGAACCATCTGAGTCATTCATAACCATATGTTCACACTTTGGTGCTGTGATATAACGTTTCATGAAAAGATTGGAATGAATGTTGCTGATTTCTTGCTGCATATGATGATGTTTTTACTATTGTCCTGATAGAGCTTTACAGCCTATAGGCTATTTTAACTATTGCAATATATAACCTCTCCCTCACATGGAAGTGATTGTAGCTTTGAGCCTGTGGGTACTCAGAACCACTGGGGTGCCTTGTGACTCGAGACCGGGTGGGGTCATCACGATTAAGTGCCATCGATACTAATACATCGAGAGAGAGACTGCTCTGGCCCATCATCCGTCTGGGTCTAGCCTCTTTAATTAGACTGACAGCTCTGAAAACGTGGCCTGATGCAGAATCTGTCTTGTGCCGAGAGGAACATTAATTCAAATCTCAGTGTGAGAGTTAATGACGAGAGCAGGATGGGGAGGTGGGAGCAGCATCTGGGGGGCTCGAGGGGACACCAGCATGCTTGTGTGAACTATGCTATTATGGCCTGAAGAGAAAGATCTCTAAGGCCTAGACACCTAAGGCCCCACAGTCAGTGTTGCACTGTGTGACCACTGGCGGAAGATGATCAATGCCAGATATTTCGCTTGGATCTCCAATTAAGCGATAGAGCCCGAGAAGCCGGTGTTTGGAGGATATATTGGCACGGGTGTTGATAGACCAGAGACGAAGTCACGACACAAATCTAGAGTTCTGCAAATCTACTGGTTGCTAACCAAGATTGCTAACCAAGATTACTGGTCCTTAATTCTATTGGTTTGGTTGCCAGAGACGCGACCCAGTCGTGAAATCTTTTTATTCTGTATCTATGGACGCAACCAAGTCGTTCGTTCTAAATGTTCCGTTGTCATGCTCGCTGGCAACGTTCTTATCACTTGCATGCTAGATAGCCAACTAACGGCTAACATAATCACGTCAAACAGTGCAGCCTGAATAACAGCAAAGTATCTGCATCTGCGTATGTTTCAACTGTTTTCTAGTGACATTTATTTGTATATATCCATAACAATGAGCTAATGATGCGTGATTTCGCTTGGCATAGAATATTTGCTCTCTTGTCAGGACACTGTTCAGAGGAGCTGGCCAACTACACAGCTAACACAATCACTTCAAACTGAAGATGGAAATACAGCAAACTAGCTGCATTTCGATTAGTTTGACCTGTTTTTCCATTGACATTTCTTTGTATATCCTTACAAATTATGCTGATTCATGATTTCGACTTGCTGAGAAAAGTTGTCTGTCTTGTCCTGACACGTTAATCCTGAATGTGATAGTGGAGATCGAATTTCAATATTGAAACGAGACAGATACAAATTTCGGCTGTTGAAAACCAATTGCTAGTCTAAAAGAAAGGGGAGATAATATCTAGTTGCTTTTTACAGTGGAGATCAAGTTTATAAATTGCTGGGCTGATGACACAGTGGATTGTGCAGTGAGATGGAACAGTAAATAGGCATTTCAACATCATAGCCTTACTGGCCATTTACACTAGACAAGTGGCACTCACATAGCTACGCTAGCCTCGCCCTCATGTGAGTGCAAACAAGCTAGCAAGCAAACTAGGCATCAACAGCCATTGTCAACCAATCCAGCAGGGGTTAGATTTACATTACATTACATTTAAGTCATTTAGCAGACGCTCTTATCCAGAGCGACTTACAAATTGGTGCATTCACCTTATGACCTCCAGTGGAACAGCCACTTTACAATAGTGCATCTAAATCTTTTAAGGGGGGTGAGAAGGATTACTTTATCCTATCCTAGGTATTCCTTAAAGAGGTGGGGTTTCAGGTGTCTCCGGAAGGTGCTGATTGACTCCGCTGTCCTGGCGTCGTGAGGGAGTTTGTTCCACCATTGGGGGCCAGAGCAGCGAACAGTTTTGACTGGGCTGAGCGGGAACTGTACTTCCTCAGTGGTAGGGAGGCGAGCAGGCCAGAGGTGGATGAACGCAGTGCCCTTGTTTGGGTGTAGGGCCTGATCAGAGCCTGGAGGTACTGAGGTGCCGTTCCCCTCACAGCTCCGTAGGCAAGCACCATGGTCTTGTAGCGGATGCGAGCTTCAACTGGAAGCCAGTGGAGAGAGCGGAGGAGCGGGGTGACGTGAGAGAACTTGGGAAGGTTGAACACCAGACGGGCTGCGGCGTTCTGGATGAGTTGTAGGGGTTTAATGTCACAGGCAGGGAGCCCAGCCAACAGCGAGTTGCAGTAGTCCAGACGGGAGATGACAAGTGCCTGGATTAGGACCTGCGCCGCTTCCTGTGTGAGGCAGGGTCGTACTCTGCGGATGTTGTAGAGCATGAACCTACAGGAATGGGCCACCGCCTTGATGTTAGTTGAGAACGACAGAGTGTTGTCCAGGATCACGCCAAGGTTCTTAGCGCTCTGGGAGGAGGACACAATGGAGTTGTCAACCGTGATGGCGAGATCATGGAACGGGCAGTCCTTCCCGAGAGGAAGAGCAGCTCCGTCTTGCCGAGGTTCAGCTTGAGGTGGTGATCCGTCATCCACACTGATATGTCTGCCAGACATGCAGAGATGCGATTCGCCACCTGGTCATCAGAAGGGGGAAAGGAGAAGATTAATTGTGTGTCGTCTGCATAGCAGTGATAGGAGAGACCATGTGAGGTTATGACAGAGCCAAGTGACTTGGTGTATAGCGAGAATAGGAGAGGGCCTAGAACAGAGCCCTGGGGGACACCAGTGGTGAGAGCGCGTGGTGAGGAGACAGATTCTCGCCACGCCACCTGGTAGGAGCGACCTGTCAGGTAGGACGCAATCCAAGCGTGGGCCGCGCCGGAGATGCCCAACTCGGAGAGGGTGGAGAGGAGGATCTGATGGTTCACAGTATCGAAGGCAGCCGATAGGTCTAGAAGGATGAGAGCAGAGGAGAGAGAGTTAGCTTTAGCGGTGCGGAGCGCCTCCGTGATACAGAGAAGAGCAGTCTCAGTTGAATGACTAGTCTTGAAACCTGACTGATTTGGATCAAGAAGGTCATTCTGAGAGAGATAGCGGGAGAGCTGGCCAAGGACGGCACGTTCAAGAGTTTTGGAGAGAAAAGAAAGAAGGGATACTGGTCTGTAGTTGTTGACATCGGAGGGATCGAGTGTAGGTTTTTTCAGAAGGGGTGCAACTCTCGCTCTCTTGAAGACGGAAGGGACGTAGCCAGCGGTCAGGGATGAGTTGATGAGCGAGGTGAGGTAAGGGAGAAGGTCTCCGGAAATGGTCTGGAAAAGAGAGGAGGGGATAGGGTCAAGCGCGCAGGTTGTTGGGCGGCCGGCCGTCACAAGACGCGAGATTTCATCTGGAGAGAGGGGAGAAAGAGGTCAGAGCACAGGGTAGGGCAGTGTGAGCAGAACCAGCGGTGTCGTTTGACTTAGCAAACGAGGATCGGATGTCGTCGACCTTCTTTTCAAAATGGTTGACGAAGTCATCTGCAGAGAGGGAGGAGGGGGGAGGGGGAGGAGGATTCAGGAGGGAGGAGAAGGTGGCAAAGAGCTTCCTAGGGTTAGAGGCAGATGCTTGGAATTTAGAGTGGTAGAAAGTGGCTTTAGCAGCAGAGACAGAGGAGGAAAATGTAGAGAGGAGGGAGTGAAAGGATGCCAGGTCCGCAGGGAGGCGAGTTTTCCTCCATTTCCGCTCGGCTGCCCGGAGCCCTGTTCTGTGAGCTCGCAATGAGTCGTCGAGCCACGGAGCGGGAGGGGAGGACCGAGCCGGCCTGGAGGATAGGGGACATAGAGAGTCAAAGGATGCAGAAAGGGAGGAGAGGAGGGTTGAGGAGGCAGAATCAGGAGATAGGTTGGAGAAGGTTTGAGCAGAGGGAAGAGATGATAGGATGTAAGAGGAGAGAGTAGCGGGGAGAGAGAGCGAAGGTTGGGACGGCGCGATACCATCCGAGTAGGGGCAGTGTGGGAAGTGTTGGATGAGAGCGAGAGGGAAAAGGATACAAGGTAGTGGTCGGAGACTTGGAGGGGAGTTGCAATGAGGTTAGTGGAAGAACAGCATCTAGTAAAGATGAGGTCGAGCGTATTGCCTGCCTTGTGAGTAGGGGGGGAAGGTGAGAGGGTGAGGTCAAAAGAGGAGAGGAGTGGAAAGAAGGAGGCAGAGAGGAATGAGTCAAAGGTAGACGTGGGGAGGTTAAAGTCGCCCAGAACTGTGAGAGGTGAGCCATCCTCAGGAAAGGAGCTTATCAAGGCATCAAGCTCATTGATGAACTCTCCAAGGGGACTTGGAGGGCGATAAATGATAAGGATGTTAAGCTTGAAAGGGCTGGTAACTGTGACAGCATGGAATTCAAAGGAGGCGATAGACAGATGGGTGAGGGGAGAAAGAGAGAATGACCACTTGGGAGAGATGAGGATCCCGGTGCCACCACCCCGCTGACCAGAAGCTCTCGGGGTGTGCGAGAACACGTGGGCGGACGAAGAGAGAGCAGTAGGAGTAGCAGTGTTATCTGTGGTGATCCATGTTTCCGTCAGTGCCAAGAAGTCGAGGGACTGGAGGGAGGCATAGGCTGAGATGAACTCTGCCTTGTTGGCCGCAGATCGGCAGTTCCAGAGGCTATCGGAGACCTGGAACTCCACGTGGGTCGTGCGCGCTGGGACCACCAGATTAGGGTGGCCGCGGCCACGCGGTGTGGAGCGTTTGTATGGTCTGTGCAGAGAGGAGAGAACAGGGATAGACAGACACATAGTTGACAGGCTACAGAAGAGGCTACGCTAATGCAAGGAGATTGGAATGACAAGTGGACTACACGTCTCGAATGTTCAGAAAGTTAAGCTTACGTAGCAAGAATCTTATTGACTAAAATGATTAAAATGATACAGTACTGCTGAAGTAGGCTAGCTGGCAGTGGCTGCGTTGTTGACTTAGTAGGCTAGCTGGCAGTGGCTGCGTTGTTGACACTACACTAATCAAGTTGTTCCGTTGAGTGTAATAGTTTCTACAGTGCTGCTATTCGGGGGCTAGCTGGCTAGCTAGCAGTGTTGATTACGTTACGTTGCGTTAAAAGAACGACAATAGCTGGCTAGCTAACATAGAAAATCACTCTAGACTACACAATTATCTTTGATACAAAGACGGGTATGTAGCTAGCTATGTAGCTAGCTACGATCAAACAAATCAAACCGTTGTGCTGTAATGAAATGAATGAAATGAAATGAAATGAACTGAAATGAAATGAACAATTATCTTGGATACGAAGACAGCAAAGACAACTATGTAGCTAGCTAACACTACACTAATCAAGTCGTTCAGTTGAGTGTAATAGTTTCTACAGTGCTGCTATTCGGTAGACGGTGGACGTTTGCTAGCTGGCTAGCTGCTGGGCAGATAGCAGTGTAGACTACGTTAGGACGACGAAATACGATAATTACGCAATTATCTTTGATACAAAGACGGCTATGTAGCTAGCTAAGAAGAAATTGCTAAGATTAGACAAATCAAACCGTTGTACTATAATGAAATGTAATGAAATGTAATGAAAAGTTATACTACCTGCGGACCGAAGTGCGGATGCGACCGCTCGCTCCAACCCGCTATAGTGAGCTTCGATTGGTCACTAGCGTCGCGATAGAGCAGAGGATTTGAATAAAGTTCAGCTTTCTCCAACTTTACCCACGCCCTGCTCAGCTCCCATGCTCGTATCACTCAACGGTCCTCTGCCCACTCCGCTTCTCTCGCTTTCTTTCCAATGAAAGTGAATGGCTTCCGATGTTTCATCACACGATGCTGCTTCCTTGTGTAAACGCAGAGTTAGCCGGTGGTAACTTTTGGAATAGACAATGGCTGGAAGGCGGTTTTATCCAATCAGCGTCCAGGATTAGACCCACCCATTGCATAAATGTTTACAATCCATCTGTGTTTGATGGTATAGATAGTCTCTGAGAATAATGATAGCGATCAGTGGTGACTGATTCCACAATGTATAGGTTGCATCAGTTATAATACAGTAAGTTATACAGTAATAATTGGTCCCCATCACGGTTCATAAAACATAATTAAGCTGATCTGATAATGGCTTTTCTCAGCAATAATACATGGTATTTTCAAATCACATCAAGCTTGATGGCTCTATCATTATCAGCATTAAGAATATTGTATCTCTAATCACTGTTTACAGTTATTTTAAGTTCCTCAAATTACTCCATGCAGAAGACACTCCGTCTTTAATAGTTCAGCTGCTCATTTCAGTTTGAGTTGAGTCCACGCCCCTCCGATAGCTGACAAATTATATATTTTTTTTCACAACGCAATTTAGGGCACTCAAATCAGATTTGAAAAGGGCATAATATGCACAACAAATAAACGTAATTCACCCTCCAAAAATGTTACTTATAAAATGTGAAATAAAGCGAAGAGAGACTAAGTAGATTTACATGGTTCGCTAGATTGAATGTCTGGTATCATATTCTTTCACAGATCCTCTCACGCAGTGCCACACCAGCTGCCTGGCTGCGTGGAAAAAAGAGTGCACAGAAGTGTAACAATGGATATCAGTGGAAAGTGCTTTAAAGTTAAAGCTGATGGATGGCTTGTCATAAAAAATAATTGTGCTGGTTGGTGAAAGTGGGTCTGCGTGCGCAGAGGCGGGAGAGCTGGATCTTGTGGAGAGCAAAGCAGAGCAGAGCAGGAGCAGAGAGGCTGATGGGTAGTGACAGGGGTCTGTCAAGATGTAGTGGCTGCCCAGAGTAGTGTGAAGACTGGGGCTGTCCCAAATTGCACCCTATTCCCTATATAGGGCCAAAGGGTTCTGGTCAAAAGTAGTGCACTTTATAGGGACTAGGGTGCCATTTTGGATGTGGTCTGGAGCTAGAAGGTGGCTGGCAGAACAGAACAGAGCAGGCTGGCTGTCAGAGCAGGAAAGTGCCTTTAATACATCCAGAAGAAAAGGAATCCGCCTGTCAGGCCTGCTCAACCACTCGCAGAGAGAGAAGGGGGACAGAGTGAGACTAGGTCATGTCTGTGGGGTGGTTATTGGGATGGTTACAGGTACAGTACCAGTCCTTTAGGAAGACAGATAATCAGCTCGTCAGTGCTGCTCATCCACTTGCAGAGAAACGGGAAAGGAATATCATGGAATAGATAGAAAGAATATGGTGGAATTTAATTTATCTGTTATTTTACCAGGTATGTTGACTGAGAACACATTCTCATTTGCAGCAACAACCTGGGGAATAGTTACAGGGGAGAGGGATGAATGAGCCAATTGTAAACTGGGGATTATTAGGTGACCGTGATGGTTTGAGGGACAGATTGGGAATTTAGCCAGGACACTGGGGTTAACACACCTACTCTTATGATAAGTGCCATGGGATCTTTAATGACCTCAGAGAGTCAGGACACCCATTTAACATCCCATCTGAAAGACGGCACCCTCCACAGGGCAGTGTCCTGTGTCACTGCCCTGGGGTATTGGGATATTATTTGTAGACCAGAGGAAAGAGTGCCTCCTACTGGCCCTCCAACACCACTTCCAGCAGAATCTGGTCTCCCATCCAGGAACTGACCAGGACCAACCCTGCTTAGCTTCAGAAGCAAGCCAGCAGTGGTATGCAGGGTGGTATGCTGCTGGGTTGAGACAGACAGAAGGAAGAAAGGAATATGGTGGAATGGGTAGACAGACAGAAGGAGGAAAGGAATATGGGGAAATGTGTAGAGACAAAAGATACTGTAAAGTGCCTTGCAAAAGTATTCATCCTCCTTGGAATTTTTCCTATTTTGTTGCATTACAACCTGTAATTTAAATTGATTTTTATTTGGATTTCATGTAATGGACATACACAAAATAGTCCAAATTGGTGAAGTGAAATGAAAATAAAGGACTTATTTCAAAATAACGGAAAAGTGGTGCGTGCATACTGTATGTATTCACCTCCTTTGCTATGAAGCCCCTAAATAAGATCTGGTGCAACCAATTACATTCAGTAGTCACATAATTAGTTAAATAAAGCTCACCTGTGTGCAATCTAAGTGTCACATGATCTTGTATACATACACTTGTTCTGAAAGGCCCCAGAGTCTGCAACACCACTATGCAAGGGGCATCACCAAGTAAGCGGCACCATGAAGACCTAGGAGTTCTCCAAATAGGTCAGGGACAAAGTTGTGGAGAAGTACAGATCAGGATTGGGTTATAAAAAAATATCCAAACATCCAACGGAGCACCATTAAATCCATTATAAAAACAATGACAAGACTATGGCACCACAACAAACCTGCCAAGAGAGGGCTGCCCACCAAAACTCACGGACCAGGCAACGAGGGCATTAATCAGAGAGGCAACAAAGAGACCAAAGATAACCCTGAAGGAGCTGCAATGCTCCAGATTGGAGAATCTGTCCATAGGACCACTTTCAGCCGTACTCTCCACAGAGCTGGGCTTTACGGAAGAGTGGCCAGAAAAAAACATTGCTTAAGAAAAAATAAGCAAACCCGTTTGGTGTTCGCCAGAAGGCATGTGGGAGACTCCCCAAACATATGGAAGAAGGTACTCTGGTCAGATGTGACCAAAATTGAACTTCTTGGCCATCAAGGAAAACGCCATGTCTGGCGCAAACCCAACACCTTTCATCATCCTGAGAACACGACAGGAATGATGGATGGAGCTAGATACAGTGAAATTCTTGAGGGAAACCTGTTTCAGTCTTCCAGAGATTTGAGACTGGGACAGAGATTCACCTTCCAACAGGACAATGACCCGAAGCATACTGCTAAAGCAACACTTGAGTGGTTTAAGGGGAAACATTTAAACGTCTTGGAATGGCCTAGGCAAAGCCCGCCCTCAATCCAATTGAGAATCTGTGGTGTGACTTAAAGATTGCTGTACACCAGCGGAACCCATCCAACTTGACTGGAGAAGTTTTGCCTTGAAGAATGGGGAAATATCCCAGTGGCTAGATATGCCAAGCTTATAGAAACATATCCCAAGAGACTTGCAGCTGTAATTGCTGCAAAAGGTGGCTCTACAAAGTATTGACGTTGGGGGGGATGAATTTTTATGCACGCTCACGTTTTCTGTTTTTTTTTGTCTTATTTCTAAAAGAAAAATATTTTGCATCTTCAAAGTGGTAGGCATGTTGTGTAAATGAAATGATACAACATATATTTTAATTCCAGGTTGTAAGGAAACAAAATGCCAAGGGGGTTGAATACTTTCGCAAGCCACTGTAGGAATAGGGACAGGGTAGAGACAGACAAAGTGAGACTGGCTAATGTCTAGTCTGTGGGGTGGGGTGAGTGGATTGGGAATAGCTGGTTTGTTACAGGTACAGAATTCTACTAGTCCTTAAAGGGAGACAGATCATCAGCAGCTAGTCGTGTCTACTAGGTTGCATCCCAAATGGCACCCTATTCCCAAATCAATCAAATAAAATGTTTCACATGCTTCGTAAACAACAGTTGTAGACTAACAGTGACACAGGCCCTTCCCCAACAACGCAGAGAGAAAAATAGAGAAATAATAGAAAAATATAAAACGAGGAATAAATGCACAATGAGTAACAATAACTTGTATAGTGCCTATATACTGTCCCTATATAGTATGATACCTTTGACCAGGGCCTTTACGCTTCTGGTGCTATTTGGGACGTAGACACAGTCTACCACCAATTGTTGTTCCGTTTGGTGTGGGTCTGGGTTCATTATTAAATCTGCCCTCATTACAATTTAATTTTGACAGCCAAAAAATTGGATTGTCAACTGCTTTACATTGTAAATGCAAGTTAAAATGCACCCACCACCACCACCTCTACCTCTTTCAATGTAATTCAATAGAACTGTTCATTTTGAAAAGCATAGCTTTGACATTGTGGTAGACAGGCCATGGGTTGTTTTATAGTCAATCTGCATGTACAGTGTATATACACTACTGTTCAAAAGTTTGGGGTCAATTAGAAATGTCCTTGTTTTTGAAAGAAAAATGCCTTTTTTGTCCATTAAAATAACATCAAGTTGATCAGAAATACAGTGAAGACATTGTTAATGTTGTAAATGACTATTGTCGCTGGAAACGACAGATTTTTAATGGAATATCTACATAGACTTACAGAAGCCCATTATCAGCAACCATCACTCCTGTGTTCAAATGGCACGTTGTGTTAGCTAATCCAAGTTTATAATTTAAAAAGGCTAATTGATCATTAGGAAACCCTTTTGAAATGAAGTTAGCACAGCTGAAAACTGTGGTTCTGATTAAAGAAGAAATAAAACTGTCCTTCTTTAAACTAGACTAGAGTATCTGGAGCATCAGCATTTCTGGGTTCGATTACAGTTGAGGACTTGTGAGGCATCTGTTTCTCAAACTAGACACTCTAATGTACTTGTCCTCTTGCTCAGTTGTGCACCGGGGCCTCCCACTCCTCTTTTTATTCTGGTTTGAGCCAGTTTTCCCTGTTCTGTGAAGGGAGTAGTACACAGTGTTCAGTTTCTTGACAATTTCTTGCATGGAATAGCCTAGTCATTTCTCGCATGGAATAGTCTAGTTTCCAATAGTCATTTACAACATTAACAATGTCTACACTGTATTTCTGATCAATTTGATGTTATTTAATGGATAAAAATGTACTTTTCTTTCAAAAACAATGACATTTCTAAGTGACCCCAAACTTTTGAACGGTAGTGTATAAGGAATTGAGCGAATACAGTAAAATATTAGTCATTTGTAGATTGTGTGTGTGTGTGTGTGTGTGTGTGTGTGTGTGTGTGTGTGTGTGTGTGTGTGTGTGTGTGTGTGTGTGTGTGTGTGTGTGTGTGTGTGTGCGGGCGTGCGTGCGTGTTATACAAGTGGCAGGGCGTTTGATTGGAGGGAAGATTGGTAGACAGATCTAACAAAGGGATCGGATTACCCTCCCGGACGGACAGTTGATAGACAGAGAAGTAAGGGGTCTCATTTAGAAGGGAAAGGCTGTTTGCGCTGCCAATATGACAAAGGGGAAGTCGACAAGCCATTGATCCACGCTCACAGATGACAGTTTAAAAGATCTGCAATAATCATGACAAATGAGGAGAGGTACTGCAGGCGGAGCGTTCTCAATAATCAGAACAGAAAGAGAACAGAGAGCGTGGAGAAGAAATGCCAAGGTCAGAGAAACCCAACGGCTTCCAGACTGAACTTCTATGTGGATGGATGCTTTGGCCAAATTAAATATTGGTAAAGATAGGGGAGGTGTGTGGTCCATGCACTCCTGAAAGTCTGTATTGCATAATAATGTCTCCTTTGCCCTTGGCATTCAGATGGTTCTTCTGACATACAGAGAATCCATACAGAGGGACATTCACTTTACTTAATAAGTCTCCCTAACGCCCTTTAACACATGCACGCACGCACGCACGCACACGCACGCACACACACACACACACACACACACACACACACACACACACACACACACACACACACACACACACACACACACACACACACACACACACACACACACACACACACACACACACACACACACACACACACACACACACACACACACACACACACACTACTCAGCTCCTGAGGCCTTGCCTCTGCATGGTGGATGAGTCTTCTAATCAGTCATATCTGAATTTATCTTATTCCAGAGAAGATGTCAATATATTAGCCGTTGTGTCTGATACACAAGGTGACCCCTGGCTGACTTAATGGTATAATTCATTATCCAGTAATGAAGTCAATATCTTGTCTCGCGGATGTCTGTCTATTGGGACAATTAATTGTAGTGTCATTACAGTTAGCTCTCTTTTCATTTAAGCTTGGCAAGTCGCATAAAACTAATGTTCTTAGTTATCGGCTGCTCAAGTAGAATGGAAGAGGAGGAAATTGCAAAGGAGCTATTTGAGGGGCTGCTGCTACGGCCGACACAAAAATACCCTTTTCCAGTGACACACAAACACTCTATCAACGAGGTCCCATTGGGAGATGCTACAACCTTCTCTTTTTTTGAGAAGAGCACCTCATTCCATAGAAGTCTTTTAGCAGCGTCGGCACATCTAAACTCAGTAAACAAATAAATGTCCTCTCACTGTCAACTGCGTTTATTTTCAGCAAACTTAACATGTGTAAATATTTGTATGAACATAACAAGATTCAACAACTGAGACATAAACTGAACAAGTTCCACAGACATGTGACTAACAGAAATGGAATGATGTGTCCCTGAACAAAGATGGGGGTCAAAATCAAAAGTAACAGTCATTATCTGGTGTGGCCACCAGCTGCATTAAGTACTGCAGTACATCTCCTCCTCATGGACTACACCAGATTTGCCAGTTCTTGCTGTGAGATGTCACCCCACTCTTCCACCAAGGCACCTGCAAGTTCCCGGACATTTCTAGGGGGAATGGCCCTAGCCCTCACCCTCCGATCCAACAGGTCTCACACATGCTCAATGGGATTGAGATCCGGGCTCTTCGCTGGCCATGGCAGAACACTGACATTCCTGTCTTGCAGGAAATCACGCACAGATGCAGTATGGCTGGTGGTATTGTCTTGCTGGAGGGTCATGTCAGGATGAGCCTGCATTAAGGGTACCACATGAGGGAGGAGGATGTCTTCCCTGGAACGCACAGCGTGGAGATTGCCTGCAATGACAACAGGCTCAGTCCGATGATGCTGTGACACACCACCCCAGACCATGACGGACCCTCCACCTCCAAATCGATCCAGCTCCAGAGTACAGGCCTCAGTTTAACGCTCATTCCTTCGACGATAAAAGCGAATCCGACCATCACCCCTGTTGAGACAAAACCGTGACTCGTCAATGAAGAGCACTTTATGCCAGTCCTGTCTGGTCCAGCGGCGGTGTGTTTGTGCCCATAGGCAACATTGTTGCCGGTGATGTCTGGTGAAGACCTGCCTTACAGCAGGCCTACAAGCCCTCAGTCCAGCCTCTCTCAGCCTATTGCAGACAGTCTGAGCACAGGTGGAGGGATTGTCTGTTCCTGGTGTAACTCAGGCAGTTGTTGTTGCCATCCTGTACCTGTCCCACAGGTGTGATGTTCGGGTGTACCGATCCTGTGCAGGTGTTGTTACACGTGGTCTGCCACTGTGAGGACGATCAGCTGTCCGTCCTGTCTCCCTGTAGCGCTGTCTTAGGGTTCTCACATTCCGGACATTGCAATTTATTTTCCTGGCCACATCTGCAGTCCTTGCAGCATGCCAAATTCACGTTCACGTAGATGAACAGGGACCCTGGGCATCTTTCTTTTGGTGTTTTTCAGAGTCAGTAGAAAGGGCTATTTAGTGTCCTAAGTTTTCATAACTGTGACCTTAATAGCCTACCGTCTGTTAAGCTGTTAGTGTCTTAACGACCGTTCCACAGGTGCATGTTCATTAATTGTTTATGGTTCATTGAACAAGCATGGGTAAAAGTGTTTAAACCCTTTACAATGAATATCTGTGAAGTTATTTGGATTTTCACAAATTATCTTAGAAAGACAGGGTCCTGACAAAGGGATGTTTCTTTTTTCCCCTGAGTTTAGATAGATAGATAGATAGATAGATAGATAGATAGATAGATAGATAGATAGATAGATAGATAGATAGAGACAACAACAACAAAAAACACCAAAGTTGATTATAGGCTAGATTTTGCTTGGCTTAGATAAACTGACCCATAGGGTAGTTCGTTCAGCCAGGGTAACCAATTACGTCAGTCAATGAGCCGCGGTTCAATGGGACGCGAGGTCCAAGACACAAGAGAGTAATTTAATATCCTATCACGTTATTCTGATTGACACATCATTTTGGCTTTGGGACTGTCATGAACATCGTCAGCGAAATGACCGGACCAAGGTGCAGCGTGGTGAGCGTACAAAACAAGAAACAACCAACACGACTGTGACGCTGACCGGGGCTATACAGGCCACAAACACAGATAACTACCCACAACTAAGGTTGAAAAACAGGCTGCCTAAGTATGATTCCCAATCAGAGACAACTATAGACAGCTGTCCCTGATTGGGAACCATACCCGGCCAAAACATAGAAACAGAAAACATAGAAATAAAGAAACTAGAATGCCCAACCTAGTCACACCCTAACCTAACCAAAATAGAGAATAAAAGCCTCTCTATGGCCAGGGCGTGACAGGGACCTGACTTGTGACTCTCGTGTGAAAAGTACCATGTGGCTACAGGCAAAGCACATTTCAGAGGAAGTGTGCTTTCTGTCGTCTCAGTCCCAATCTAGCACAGCGCTGGTAACAACACGCAGGGTATTAGCTTGTGGTGAAAATGGACTGGGAGGAGATTGGGCCGAGGGAAGTGGAAAACAGTTACATGTTCAGTGGACACTGGATACCCAAATGTGTTGTTTAGTCATACACGTTGGTCATGTTTTTAAGGAGTATTTGTAATGGTGCATAAAAGTAGCTTAGATGCAGTGAAACAGACATTCCACACCGTTTTTCAGAGCTTTGTTTGTGGACCACAACATGTCACACTTTTTGAGGCAATGTGTAAGTACAGCACACATACAGGATGCTTTGGTCTTTGAACGTAGCTTTTAAAAAAAGACCCAAGCCATGCAGTGTTGAAACCTGTTTTGTGTTTTGTCCGATCTCTATTCCCATAATCTCATTGTCTTTACCCTGATACTATAAAAATAAGTCTGGTTATTATCTCCCTGACACCACTTCTCCGGCACAACACACTTCCTTTGCCTTTGCAGTGTAGGAAGGGTAAAGCATAGTTCCTGTTTTTCTGTGCCCATCTGTAAGGAAAAAACAGCCCAAGGTAAAATGATGACTGCGACTTGGCACAAGATTAAACGTCCCTCTGCAAAGTCCATTAATAATTCTCATATTTTGGAAACAGACCATGGTTGCATCCCAAATGGCACCGTATTCCCTATATAGTGCACTACTTTCGACCTAGGTCCTGGTCAAAAGTAGTGCACTATATAGGGAAAAAGGTGCCATTTGGGATGCAGTCTTTACCTACAGTATCTGCGGTATTTAATCTCCTCTCACAGGGAGAGAAAAAAGGTCAACTGGGAGAGAGGGAGGAGTGAAGAAGAGTTTTTTTTCTTCTTCCTGTTCAGAGTGATGGGCCTAGCTTTTCCAAGGCACCACATTTGTCTGTCAGGACTCAGAGTTACGGCAGTGATTTAGTCTCCATCACATCAGCCTGGTGTCCGGTTGATGATACTGCCAGGCGGGATATAAGGGGAATTTGTCACTTCAGGATTTGACAGGGAGATAATTGCTGATAGTTAACAGAATAGGAAGAATACATAGCATTACAGAGTCGCACGGCCGCACAGACAAACCATAAGTTGGGGGTTTGGAGGGAGGATATGTTTTGCTTGTGGATGATGCAACTTCAATCTGGTGAAGGGCCCATAGAGCTCTGGTCAAATGTGGTCCCATAGAGCTCTGGTCAAAATGTGGTCCCATAGAGCTCTGGTCAAATGTGGTCCCATAGAGCTCTGGTCAAAATGTGGTCCCATAGAGCTCTGGTCAAATGTGGTCCCATAGAGCTCTGGTCAAAATGTGGTCCCATAGAGCTCTGGTCAAATGTGGTCCCATAGAGCTCTGGTCAAATGTGGTCCCATAGAGCTCTGGTCAAAATGTGGTCCCATAGAGCTGTGGTTAAAATGTGGTCCCATAGAGCTCTGGTCAAAATGTGGTCCCATAGAGCTGTGGTTAAAATGTGGTCCCATAGAGCTCTGGTCAAAATGTGGTCCCATAGAGCTCTGGTCAAATGTGGTCCCATAGAGCTCTGGTCAAATGTGGTCCCATAGAGCTCTGGTCAAAATGTGGGCCCGTAGAGCTCTGGTTAAAATGTGGTCCCATAGAGCTCTGGTCAAAATGTGGTCCCATAGAGCTGTGGTTAAAATGTGGTCCCATAGAGCTCTGGTCAAATGTGGGCCCATAGAGCTCTGGTCAAATGTGGTCCCATAGAGCTCTGGTCAACATGTGGTCCCATAGAGCTGTGGTTAAAATGTGGTCCCATAGAGCTCTGGTTAAAAGTTGTTCCCATAGAGCTCTGGTTAAAATGTGGTCCCATAGAGCTCTGGTTAAAATGTGGTCCCATAGAGCTCTGGTCAAATGTGGTCCCATAGAGCTCTGGTCAAAATGTGGTCCCATAGAGCTCTGGTCAAATGTGGTCCCATAGAGCTCTGGTCAAAATGTGGTCCCATAGAGCTCTGGTCAAATGTGGTCCCATAGAGCTCTGGTCAAAATGTGGTCCCATAGAGCTCTGGTCAAATGTGGTCCCATAGAGCTCTGGTCAAATGTGGTCCCATAGAGCTCTGGTCAAAATGTGGTCCCATAGAGCTCTGGTCAAATGTGGTCCCATAGAGCTCTGGTCAAAATGTGGTCCCATAGAGCTCTGGTCAAATGTGGTCCCATAGAGCTCTGGTCAAATGTGGTCCCATAGAGCTCTGGTCAAAATGTGGTCCCATAGAGCTGTGGTTAAAATGTGGTCCCATAGAGCTCTGGTCAAAATGTGGTCCCATAGAGCTGTGGTTAAAATGTGGTCCCATAGAGCTCTGGTCAAAATGTGGTCCCATAGAGCTCTGGTCAAATGTGGTCCCATAGAGCTCTGGTCAAATGTGGTCCCATAGAGCTCTGGTCAAAATGTGGGCCCGTAGAGCTCTGGTTAAAATGTGGTCCCATAGAGCTCTGGTCAAAATGTGGTCCCATAGAGCTGTGGTTAAAATGTGGTCCCATAGAGCTCTGGTCAAATGTGGGCCCATAGAGCTCTGGTCAAATGTGGTCCCATAGAGCTCTGGTCAACATGTGGTCCCATAGAGCTGTGGTTAAAATGTGGTCCCATAGAGCTCTGGTTAAAAAGTTGTTCCCATAGAGCTCTGGTTAAAATGTGGTCCCATAGAGCTCTGGTTAAAATGTGGTCCCATAGAGCTCTGGTCAAATGTGGTCCCATAGAGCTCTGGTCAAAATGTGGTCCCATAGAGCTCTGGTCAAATGTGGTCCCATAGAGCTCTGGTCAAAATGTGGTCCCATAGAGCTCTGGTCAAATGTGGTCCCATAGAGCTCTGGTCAAAATGTGGTCCCATAGAGCTCTGGTCAAATGTGGTCCCATAGAGCTCTGGTCAAATGTGGTCCCATAGAGCTCTGGTCAAAATGTGGTCCCATAGAGCTGTGGTTAAAATGTGGTCCCATAGAGCTCTGGTCAAAATGTGGTCCCATAGAGCTGTGGTTAAAATGTGGTCCCATAGAGCTCTGGTCAAAATGTGGTCCCATAGAGCTCTGGTCAAATGTGGTCCCATAGAGCTCTGGTCAAATGTGGTCCCATAGAGCTCTGGTCAAAATGTGGGCCCGTAGAGCTCTGGTTAAAATGTGGTCCCATAGAGCTCTGGTCAAAATGTGGTCCCATAGAGCTGTGGTTAAAATGTGGTCCCATAGAGCTCTGGTCAAATGTGGGCCCATAGAGCTCTGGTCAAATGTGGTCCCATAGAGCTCTGGTCAACATGTGGTCCCATAGAGCTGTGGTTAAAATGTGGTCCCATAGAGCTCTGGTTAAAAAGTTGTTCCCATAGAGCTCTGGTTAAAATGTGGTCCCATAGAGCTCTGGTTAAAATGTGGTCCCATAGAGCTCTGGTCAAATGTGGTCCCATAGAGCTCTGGTCAAAATGTGGTCCCATAGAGCTCTGGTCAAATGTGGTCCCATAGAGCTCTGGTCAAAATGTGGTCCCATAGAGCTCTGGTCAAATGTGGTCCCATAGAGCTCTGGTCAAATGTGGTCCCATAGAGCTCTGGTCAAATGTGGTCCCATAGAGCTCTGGTCAAAATGTGGTCCCATAGAGCTGTGGTTAAAATGTGGTCCCATAGAGCTCTGGTCAAAATGTGGTCCCATAGAGCTGTGGTTAAAATGTGGTCCCATAGAGCTCTGGTCAAATGTGGGCCCATAGAGCTCTGGTCAAATGTGGTCCCATAGAGCTCTGGTCAACATGTGGTCCCATAGAGCTGTGGTTAAAATGTGGTCCCATAGAGCTCTGGTTAAAAAGTTGTTCCCATAGAGCTCTGGTTAAAATGTGGTCCCATAGAGCTCTGGTTAAAATGTGGTCCCATAGAGCTCTGGTTAAAATGTGGGCCCATAGAGCTCTGGTTAAAATGTGGTCCCATAGAGCTCTGGTTAAAATGTGGTCCCATAGAGCTCTGGTTAAAATGTGGTCCCATAGAGCTCTGGTTAAAATGTGGGCCCATAGAGCTCTGGTTAAAATGTGGTCCCATAGAGCTCTGGTTAAAATGTGGTCCCATAGAGCTCTGGTTAAAATGTGGTCCCATGCAGCTCTGGTCAAATGTGGGCCCATAGAGCTCTGGTTAAAATGTGGGCCCATAGAGCTCTGGTTAAAATGTGGTCCCATAGAGCTCTGGTTAAAATGTGGGCCCATAGAGCTCTGGTTAAAATGTGGTCCCATAGAGCTCTGGTTAAAATGTGGACCAATAGAGCTCTGGTTAAAATGTGGGCCCATAGAACTCTGGTTAAAATGTGGTCCCATAGAGCTCTGGTTAAAATGTGGTCCCATAGAGCTCTGGTTAAAATGTGGTCCCATAGAGCTCTGGTCAAAATGTGGTCCCATAGAGCTCTCGTCAAAATGTGGTCCCATAGAGCTCTGGTCAACAGTAGTGCACTATCTAGAGAAAAGGGTACCATTTGGGACTCAGACCCAGACATTCCACCCTGTCTCCCTGCAAATGTTATTTTTCCCCTCATTATTTCTCTGTTGAACATATGTGACTTTATGCCCTTCTCCTGTGCGTCTAGTTTACTGTTAACCCTCGGGGCACAACAGAGAGATACAAAATACTTTACATTTTCTGCTTAGTTTAATATATGCTCTTTATACTACCATTAACAGTTTTGATGGAGAGAATTACTGTACTTTCACTTAAAAAGGCAGATGTAGTAAGCTGCTCTGAGAGTCCAACAGAGCTGGAGTTTCTAAAGTTTTAAACGTACTGCCTTGAGGCCAGTGAACTGTACCTTTAAGGCCACTGGGCCCAATTAGTTAGAATACACTTTCAAGTGGTATTTCATTTCTACCTCTGCATCTGGCAGATTGACATACATTATGAGTATGTTTTCTATGTTTTAGAGCAGGAGGTTTTAGATGTTGGATATGACAAATTGAAGCTATGATAATGATAAAAGATCATATGTTCTTAGTCAACTTACCTGGTAAAATAATGGTAAATAAACAATGATATATTTTGTGTTTACTTTCATAAATGACAATAGCGATTAGTTAAAACATTTGTTTGAACCCAAACGATGGTGATCAAGGCAAAATATTGAATAGGTCGAAATGGCACCCTATTCCCCATATATAGTGCACTACTTTTGACCATGGTTACCACCGGTCATAGTACTGCATTATATGGGGAATATGGTGTCATTTGAGACATATCCATTGTTTCCTTTTAAGATTCAGTAGACAAATTTGACAGGTCACACTAGACAGATTTAATAGGTGTAGTGGGAGGATCAGTTAGCTAGCTAGCCAGAGATAAGGGAAATGTGCCAGAAACAAACTCAGCTGTGGTGTTTAGGGAATCATGTCTCTAATATAGCCAGCATTGCGGTCAGAGAGCAGAGCAGAACAGAGTACTCCCCCCCCCTCCCAGCCCCTGGATACATCCCAAATCACACACTTTTCCATTTATAGTGCACTACTTTTTTTTATCAGAGCCCTATTGGGCCCTGGTCAAAAGTAGTGCACTACATAGAGAATAGGGTGCCATTTTGGACAAAGACCCTGTCCTGTACTCCTGTGTGTTAACTAACACTCACCAGAGCGCTGGGTTGAACTGGGACTGTGAGCCAGAGAGAACAAGACATGCAGGCTAGTTATCTCACAGCAGAAAGGTAACCTAGCTGAACCTAGCCTACTGCGACCACAGTGGGAGTGGAGAGACTGCTGAGGAAGTCAGAGGGGATTTGATCAGATATACAGTACCTCCATAAAACACCAATTTTTATCTCTTCTTGGACTTCAGTGGCAGGGGAAAATCTACTGAAGAAGACAAAGTCCATAGAGAAGTCAGTTATAGTGGGTGATTAAGCAGATTTACCTAGGATGGAAATATCTCTTTAGGTCTTTGGAGATGTATTTACTACTGTTGTTTCAGTTGGTGTGGGTTTTATGTGCAGTTTGTGCATTGGATGTGTTGCGCAGTAGATTACCTGGCCTTATGTTATATTTTTATGAGGATACACGAAAGGATATATCAGTTGATATAGCATGAAATCCTATGATTTAATTGAATTGACGTAATCTTGAAATTCTCATTATTTACTGTAGAAATCTAATTTCCTACTGGGTTTGCGGTTATACATGCATATATGCTAGTGATGCTATAGATGGATTGGTGAAGAGGTTAGATGTATGGGTTCTTGGTTCCCCTCTATAACTACTAGGTCTCAGTCCTCAGTCTTGTCCTAGACTCTACTACATCCCAAATGGCACCCTACTCCCTAAGTAGTGCAGTATTTTAGGAATAGGGTGCCATTTTCCAGTTTCGAGTTTTAATGTCACATGCACAAGAACAGTGAAATGCCTTTCTTGCAAGCTCTAAACTCAACAATGCAGTAATAAATAACAATAACAAGGTAGAACAAAAACACGCAAGACATAGAAATAAGAAATAAGAAGAACATAATAAAGTAAGAAACATTTGGGACATAGACCCAGAGCCAGAATCTACCTACGGATAACTACCACTAATGAAGGTCTCTTTTAAGATTTTTCCAGCAGGTAGCACCCAACCCAGTCAGTCATCACAGATTAGGTCAGTGGAACGTACATCTATACTACATCCGTCCGTCCGGCTGGCTGCTGGAATGTCTGACTGTTGCATGATGGATAATGATGGAATGAGTTTTTGGCTGGCTCTCGCTATTGTAAAATATTTTCATTGTCATCATCAGACGTAGGCCTATGAATGAAGGGGATTGATGAATGAGGGAGCAGAGTGTCAGAAACAGAAACATCCTTGCCACTGGGCTGTGTTCCAAATGGCACCCTGTTCCCTATATATTGTACTGCTTTTGACCAGAGCCCACTGTGGGATTGTTGTTGTAAACACTAGAGGAACCCGTGGGAACATAATGGGAAGAGAAAGGACATTATGGTGGATGGAACTGGTGTTACCACAGTGACAGTGTTCTGTGATGAATGTTCTGCTTCCATCTGGTTGGTGAAATAAATATCTGGACCTGTGTTTGACCTCACACACACCAGACACATCTTTCATGTTGGGGTGACATCCACATCCATGTGGGAATCCCAATTATTGGCATGGGGGTTGGAGGTAGGTAGCAGAAATAGCAAGTGTTGTTGTTTTTAATGAGCTTTGGTCTGAACTAAGGGGTAAAATAAAAACAGGGCTCAAAATAAGTTTCTAAAACCCGCTGATGCTGTGTTTAACAATATCATCAAGGCAGAGTCCAGGGCCTACATTTTAAAAAAGCAGGAGAGGAATGAGTCTCGTAAAAATGTGCATAGGCGCAGCCTTTTTCTTCCTCCCAATCTCCTTCCCTCGCTCTGCATCCCTGCGCTTGGCTTGGCTCTCTCTTTCTCTCTCTCTTGCTCTCTCTCTTGCCCTCTCTCTCTCTCTCTCTCTCTCTCTCTCTCTCTCTCTCTCTCTCTCTCTCTCTCTCTCTCTCTCTCTCTCTCTCTCTCTCTCTCTCTCTCTCTCTCTCTCTCTCTCTCTCTCTCAATGTTCTCTTCTGACCTTGCAGCTTCTGTGCCCCATCCATCTTGGGCTGCTTAGCCATTTCACTGGATTCATACTGTGCACGATTAACGCAATTCATCACCACAATCATCCTCGATTAATCACCCCTTTCCAATGAATGTTTTGACATCCAGTTAATTTTCTGCTGATGATTTATCAAATTATAATCACCATACTCTGAAGGAGTCATTCATTATGTTGATACATGATAATGATGCCAAAGTGGATTGAATTTTAAGTAAGTTCTCTAGGATTATAACATATGCGTTATTTTGAGTAATGTTTTATAACCTGTTCTTTTACAGGGCTAGGACACTCCAGGGAATGAGCCGGCATTAATGTTATAATAATCAATGCAGAAAAAGGCAGGTTCTTAATTCAATTTTTTCTGCACAAATTGTTTGGCCAGGGCACCGAGAGCATGAAGAAAGTTCAATTAAATTCAAAGACTGATTTAAGATGAAGTAATTAAAGTTTTCACTAATTCAATCATGGCTTTAGCCACAGTCCTACAGATACAGAGAAAGCAAGGACTTTCTTTCACTTTGATACACTCAGGTTCTTAACTATTTATTGAAGTTTTATGCTCATCATTATTTGGGCCGAGGGAAATATAAGGAAATCCATCAAGACAATTGCCAGCCATTAGCCTATTAATCATTAGGAAATGAAAATATATATTTTCCATTCATTTGTATTTGCTTTAATACAGTATATACATTAGTGTTCTTATTATTTGGTGTCAACATTAACAGTGCAATGTTGTTAGGCTTCTTTGAAAACAATACAATATGTACTAATACCTTGATGTGTTTTATAATGTGTTTTATAATTAAAATGGAGGGACTCTCATAGGGAGGGACTCTCTGTGTCAGACTATATTAACTGTGATTGCTGTATGGTCTCATTGCCTAGTCTTGGGACCTCTTGCTTCACTGGCTAATTCGAGGCTACATTCAGATTGAATGTATTGTCTGAACAGCTTACGACATGCAAAACCACATGAGTCTTTTGTTTTGTTGTGTGGATGACTACATGTCTGGCACCCAAATGGCACATTATTCCCTATATAGTGCACTATATTTGACCAGAGCCCTATGGGCCCTGGTCAAAAGTAGTGCACTATAAAGGGAATAGGGTGCCATTTGGGATGTAATCTATGTCAACGTAGGTTGAATAAACATTGTTAGGCAATTCATTAGTCCAGTGCTCTACGTACAGCGTGATGGGGTCAAGTGTCTCGTTCCCCTTTTAGGGGTTCAATGTCAGCTTGTTGTTCCAAGTTACACAATGATGGGAGACAATTCTCCAAGAGCCTAATGATTTTGATGGTTTAGTGGTTTGGATTTAAATAGTAAGTTAAGAAAATACATGTATCTTTTACTCAATGTCCATTGTTTTAATTAACACCACAAGTGCATTTTGCAGAAGCAATATTTATGAAATATATATTTTTTAATGATATTACTTTTGCGTACAGCTTATCTTTATCAGGTGAAAGTGTTAGATAAATGCATTACGGAATTATGATGGATAAACCTGGCCCTTATAAATGAGAAAGCATCCAAGTCTTCTATAGGGAAGTGTAAAAACCCTTGGACATCTGGCTTTGTTGGCCCTAATAGTTTTCCCACCAAGGGACTGATTTGGCTGTCCTCTTGTGTGTTGCTCTTGTATCTCACTCCCACCAATTCTGGCAGGCTAAGTGGTCAAATTGAGCCATTTTGTTTCACTATAAAATAAACCTAGACCTATTATGGTGATTTGTCATTCACGGCCACTCCCTTATCCCTCAAAACACCCAACTCTCTCTCTCTCTCTCTCTCTCTCTCTCTCTCTCTCTCTCTCTCTCTCTCTCTCTCTCTCTCTCTCTCTCTCTCTCTCTCTCTCTCTCTCTCTCTTACACCTCTTCGGTTCCCTAGCTCTAAAGTGAAATGCATTGTGGGTAACCTTGTAGAGTGGGGCCTGCCTGTGTTTCTAGTTTCTGTGGCCATCTGGTGTGATGTGCGGGCAGCAGCGGAGGCTCGGCGAAGGGGCCTGGCCTACGGGTTCTTGTCAAAAATACTGCACTACATAGGGAATAGGGTGCCATTTGGGATGCAGCCTCAGGGCCTGGTGATTGATGTTGCCTATTCATCTGCTTCCTGTGTATTTTCTCTGCCCTTTACTCACTGCATGGCCTTTTTTAGCTGAATTGTTTGAGATTTACTGTAGTTCTTCTCTGTAAGAGAAGCTGGGATTGCGTTCCAAATGGCAGACTATTCCTTGTTCAGTGCACTACTGATCAGGGCCCATAGGGCTCCAATAGTGTACTATATAGGGAGTAGGGTGTCCAGGCTGAAGACCCTGCTTAGACAAAGGCCTGTTTTCTTAAGACAAGATAGAGCCAACTCCGCACCAAGAATCTTCCTATGCAGTGCTGTCCCTTGATGCATAAAAATAATTTGACCACTTTGAATGGAGATACTTATGGGTTGTGTTAAAGCATTTTGGGTTCGGCTCCTCTTTCATTCACATGATTCAAAAGCCAAATCCAAATACGCCTTGAAAATTACACCTTGAAAATCTTCTTGGACATTTTTATTTTTGGACATTATTATAGTACATAAATCCATAGCTAAGCTGCATGGCGTGGCACTGTAGTTGGCTGGTGAAATGCCATCTCTACCATCAAAGACCTTTGTTAGGTACACCTCTTCTAATATTATCTCTCAAATGTTGTATTTTGAACTGCTGTATCAACCCCTCCCCCTTTGCTCATGACTTGTTGCTTTGCAGATCATTTGACTATCGGATCTTGATTAATTGAGGTTGATAAAAACAAGGGATTCTGTTTTCAGTGTAATTTACAGCCAGGTTAAAAATGGGCTACATCTCAAATGGCACCCTACTATTATGCATTATAGTGCACTATTTTTAACCAGAGCCCTGCACAACAAAGGGAATAGGGTGCCATTTGGGATGTAGACATGTTCTTTTCCAAAAACAGCTAAGCAACTGCTATATTTTCTCATGAAATACAGTAAAAGGATGGCTATTGCAATTCAATACTGGAACAGTATGGTGTTAGTACTATAGGCCTGAATGGATACATCTTTCTTTTAGGCCTACTGCTGCAGTTCATTGTGGTGCAAACACTCCCTTGAGTGAAGTTTATGCTCTCTAGCTTGTTAAATTGCCTTTGAAGTATGAGCTTAAACCTCAAGAGTTAGCGGCTCTAGGGGCAGTGTCTACTAAGCTAACATATGGAATTGTTTTAAGATGGTTATATCATGAGTCATTCAGCTATGTGATTTGAAATTTTAGAAACCCTGTAGGTATATATATATACATTGAGAGAGAGGTATATAAATTCAATTTGGCCTTACTGGTATTAACCCACAGAACACACTGAATAACATATTCATGCATGGCAAAACAGATAAAAAAATCAGTAAAATCAGTAAAAAAATGAATCAGAAGGAAGTATGTTTTGAAGTATATTTCAAATAGACCTTTGTTGGGAAATGCCTTAATCACTTGCATTCATTTTTACCGCACAGTCCCAGGTGACCTTTAGACGATTCCTGTGAAGATTGTGGGCATCATAGAGCAAACCAGAACATGTCTTTGTTTGTGAGAGTCTCTGATTTTTATTAATAGAACAGTGATTACAATGCCGATTTCTGCGTGGGCGAGTGCTCAGGGCATCGACAATCAAGATATCCAGAGCAGTAAATGTGCCCCTATAAGAGCCAGAGACTATGTACAATAGAGTGCATGGTCAACAAATAACAATGGTTGTAAAATCACACTGAGGAACCTCATAGAAGTATCAATATCAAACAATTGTAGGTTACAAAATAGCACTGACATATAGATTCTATAACCGCTGTATGACGATTGTGTTCTAGAATCTATATTGCTTGTGTCAGTGTTCTTTCAGTTCCGCCTGCCCTTGATATCTGTCACCCGAGGTGCAGATAAACAATGGGCCTATTTGAAAACAAAGATCTGATTATGGGGGAACATTTAATCCCAGCTTGACGAGTCAGCAGGCTGCATGGGCGACAGCTTTCAGGAGAGCCCTTTTGAAGTGGTCTTTTCAGAGTCTTGACTCATTACACAATAAAGAGCACTTCGCATGTAACTGAAGTGGCTTGGGAAATGATGGCTAATGATGTTGACAGCAGCAGAGAATTACAAAGGAATTTGACTATACTTGCATAAGCTCTTTCCGTCTCTTTGCAATAGAGCAGAGATGCCTTTTTTTGTTTTCGCAAAGGGTCTGACTGAGTTGTTGTACAACAAATCAACGATTTTCTATCGACACAATTTATTGAATGGGGAAAAAACTCACCAATATTACATAGAAAGGACTAGGCTACCTCATGCGTGATATTTACTTGGTATTTTTCCCAGTAGAAAATGGTCTAATTACGGTCTACTGACTCTCAGCATCACACACATTTTGAGGCCAGGTTATTAACACATTAACACTGAAAAGTGTCATCGAAATTACCACAGGAAAGGGTGTTAGAGTCTGTAGCAATGCTTGTCAAAAAGAGCAGTATAATACCAATGAAAATATACCAGTTCTATGACCCGAATACCTCCAATGTTAAACTGTCATCTGTCTTTGAAAAGTCACCAGTTGTCAACACCCTATCCTCTTTTAATTGAGAAGGCAGTGGAATAAAGCAAGGTTGATAAGTCGACTTGTTTAATTAACACTTGGTTCATTATTCTGAAGAGGTATAAGATACATGTATTTTTTATTGAAGCATTGCTTTTCTTCTTAATTTAAGCATTGTTTAGTTAATGTTCAACTAATCATTTACAAATGATGCCAACCAATATATTTTAAGTCTGAAATCCTAGTTTGGGGTCTGTCATTATAGTGTAATCCAATCTTAATATCTTATTTTGTATAGAAATTTGCATATTCAATTAGCTGTAGCCCTTTCCTGCAATCAAATGACATAGTGCCCTCATAGGTGGAATGTTATTAATATTTTTTCATATTTGAATAATTAATAAATAAAGAAATTGGTGTTTGTATGTCAAACAGTTTTGTTATATTTCAATCTTCTGTGATGTATATAAAGTGTAATATTGGGATGCAAACTCAAAATGTTATACATTTCAACTCTGTATCTGACATAGTACAGGTGTCTTCTTTTTAAGCCCATAAACATGTGTGAGGTGTATATTTTTGTTTCAACGTAGATTTTTAAGACTACAATAATAACTCTGACCCTGATTTAGCCCACTGCAGTAAATTCAATTAGGTATCAAGTTCACATAAAAAATGTCCTTTGTACTTTATGACTTTGATATAAAACTGCAATACATGATGCTGAACCTAACCCTTCAACAGTTCGGTGGAGATGTAAACCTTCTGCAATGGGCTTCCCATGGGCTAGCCATCTTTTTCTTTATCCTGTCCAAACAATAGGTGGACTAATCTTGATCATGATACTGTGAATAAGAGGGCAGGAATGTGAATGGTAAACACACATAAGAAGAGAGAGTGTCACCTGTGAGGACAATATATTCTACAGGGGGAGGGGAACAAAATGCACACAAGGGCCACGTCCCAAATCAAATCAAAGTTTATTTGTCACGTGTGCCGATTACAACCTTACAGTGAAATGCTTACTTACAGGCTCTAACCAATAGTGCAAAAAAGGTATTATGTGAACAATAGGTAAGTAAAGAAATAAAAACAACAGTGAAAAACAGTAGCGAGGCTATACACAGTAGCGAGGCTATAATAGTAGCGAACCTACATACAGGCAATGGTTAGTCAGGCTGATTGAGGTAGTATGTACATGTGATATGGTTAAAGTGAATGAATATATGATAAACAGAGAGTAGCAGTAGCGTAAAAGAGGGATTGGCGGGTGGTGGGTGGAGGGACACAATGCAGATAGCCTGGTTAGCTAATGTGCGGTGGCACTGGTTGGTCGGGCCAATTGAGGTAGTATGTACATTAATGTATATGTAACAGTTGTTAAAGTAGTGTGTGAATTTCACCAAGTTCATATATCAATGTCATGTTGATTTGTTATTATGCATGCCTGCATCCTAGGAGTAGGGGAGTGTGTACTTACGTTTTGCCCTGCGTGCTCGTGATCAAATCATTTTGATGCACTATGAGAGGTAGGCAAGCGTTTTATTTTGTCTTCAGAAAAGTTTGATTCTTTTAAGCACAAAGTCATACACAAAGTGTTTCGTTCATGAATAATGTTGTATATTTAGAGGTTACTCATAAGTGGATGGTATTGTTAAGATGCACTTGTAATTGTACTTTTTAGGATGACATTCTGACATGACATTCATATCAACATTCAGAATTCAACATGTGGTTAATAGCTAGCTAAGGTATTAGCAGGCTATTGTATGTGTGAACGATGGCTAGCTCCTCGAATGATCCCAGTTCCTTGTATTGTGCATCTGTTGTAGAAAGAGGCGACGATTCTCAGAACATATGTGGCTCTACAAATGTTTTCTTTTCTTTTGGATGCAGGTATGTGGTTTTATCTATGTCAAATATATGTTATGTGTTGATGCATAATATGGAGAGGCTGTACTAATTTTTGTATTCAGAAATCATTTTGATGCACTTTGAGAGAAAGAGGCAACGATTCGCAGAATATATGTGCTGTACAAATGTTTTATTTCCTTTTGGATGCAGATGCAGGATGCAGAGAGTGAGTTCTGCTTAATTAAAACTACCTGATCTCCAAAGTCCACATCTATAGTCTCAATCAACCACACACAACGCAGAGTTACAGCGGTGCAGTATAGCACCGGTTACATATAGTTCAAGTGAATATGCATTTATGATAAACAGAGAGTAGCAGCAGCGTAAAAGAGGGGTTGGGGACACACACAATGCAAATAGTCCGTTTGATTACCTGTTCAGGAGTCTTATGGCTTGGGGGGTAAAAACTGTTGAGAAGCCTTTCTGTCCTAGACTTGGCACTCCGGTACCGCTTGCCATGCAGTAGTAGAGAGAACTATCTATGACTGGGGTGGCTGGGGTCTTTGACAATTTTTATGGCCTTCCTCTGACACCGCCTGGTGTGGATGGCAGGCAGCTTAGCCCCAGTGATGTACTGGGCCATACGCATTAGCCTCTGCATTGCTTTGCGGACGGAGGCCGAGCAATTGCCGTACCAGGCAGTGATGCAACCGGTCAGGATGCTCTCAATGTTGCAGCTGTAGAACCTTTTGAGGATCTGAGGACCCATGCCAAAACTTTTCAGGCTCCTGAGAGGGAATAGGCTTTGTCATGCCCTCTTCACGGCTGTCTTGGTGTGTTTGGACCATTCTAGTTTGTTGGTGATGTGGACACCAAGGAACTTGAAGCTCTCAACCTGCTCCACTACAGCCCCATCGATGAGAATGGGGGCGTTCTCTGTCCTCCTTTTCCTGGAGTCCACAATTTTCTTCTTAGTCTTGGTTACGTTGAGTGATAGTTTGTTATTCTGGCACCACCCGGCCAGGTCTCTGACCTCCTCCTTATAGGCTGTCTCATCGTTGTCGGTGATCAGGCCTACCACTGTTGTGTCATCTGCAAACTTAATAATGCTGTTGGAGTCGTGCCTGGCCATGCAGTCGTGGGTGAACAGGTTGTACAGTAGGGGACTGAGCACACACCCCTGAGGGGCTCCAGTGTTGAGGATCAGTGTGGCAGATGTGTTGCTACCTACCCTCACCACCTGGGGGCGGCCCGTCAGGAAGTCCAGGATCCAGTTACAGAGGGAGGTGTTTTAGTCCCAGGATCCTTAGCTTAGTGATGAGCTTTGAGGGTACCATGGTGTTGAACACTGAGCTGTAGTCAATGAATAACATTCTCACGTAGGTGTTCCTTTTGTCCAGGTGGGAAAGGGCAGTGTGGAGTGCAATATTTCATTTATTTTTTATTTCACCTTTATTTAACCAGGTAGGCAAGTTGAGAACAAGTTCTCATTTACAATTGCGACCTGGCCAAGATAAAGCAAAGCAGTTCGACAGATACAACGACACAGAGTTACACATGGAGTAAAACAAACATACAGTCAATAATACAGTATAAACAAGTCTATATACAATGTGAGCAAATTAGGTGAGAAGGGAGGTAAAGGCAAAAAAGGCCATGGTGGCAAAGTAAATACAATATAGCAAGTAAAACACTGGAATGGTAGTTTTGCAATGGAAGAATGTGCAAAGTATAAATAAAAATAATGGGGTGCAAAGGAGCAAAATAAATAAATTAATTAAATACAGTTGGGAAAGAGGTAGTTGTTTGAGCTAAATTATAGGTGGGCTATGTACAGGTGCAGTAATCTGTAAGATGCTCTGACAGTTGGTGCTTAAAGCTAGTGAGGGAGATAAGTGTTTCCAGTTTCAGAGATTTTTGTAGTTCGTTCCAGTCATTAGCAGCAGAGAACTGGAAGGAGAGGCGGCCAAAGAAAGAATTGGTTTTGGGGGTGACTAGAGAGATATACCTGCTGGAGCGTGTGCTACAGGTGGGAGATGCTATGGTGACCAGCGAGCTGAGATAAGGGGGGACTTTACCTAGCAGGGTCTTGTAGATGACATGGAGCCAGTGGGTTTGGCGACGAGTATGAAGCGAGGGCCAGCCAACGAGAGCGTACAGGTCGCAATGGTGGGTAGTATATGGGGCTTTGGTGACAAAACGGATTGCACTGTGATAGACTGTATCCAATTTGTTGAGTAGGGTCTTGGAGGCTATTTTGTAAATGACATCGCCAAAGTCGAGGATTGGTAGGATGGTCAGTTTTACAAGGGTATGTTTGGCAGCATGAGTGAAGGATGCTTTGTTGCGAAATAGGAAGCCAATTCTAGATTTAACTTTGGATTGGAGATGTTTGATATGGGTCTGGAAGGAGAGTTTACAGTCTAACCAGACACCTAAGTATTTGTAGTTGTCCACGTATTCTAAGTCAGAGCCGTCCAGAGTAGTGATGTTGGACAGGCGGGTAGGTGCAGGTAGCGATCGGTTGAAGAGCATGCATTTAGTTTTACTTGTATTTAAGAGCCATTGGAGGCCACGGAAGGAGAGTTGTATGGCATTGAAGCTTGCCTGGAGGGTAGTTAACACAGTGTCCAAAGAAGGGCCGGAAGTATACAGAATGGTGTCGTCTGCTTAGAGGTGGATCAGGGACTCACCAGCAGCAAGAGCGACCTCATTGATGTATACAGAGAAGAGAGTCGGTCCAAGAATTGAACCCTGTGGCATCCCCATAGAGACTGCCAGAGGTCCGGACAGCAGACCCTCCGATTTGACACACTGAACTCTATCAGAGAAGTAGTTGGTGAACCAGGCGAGGCAATCATTTGAGAAACCAAGGCTGTCGAGTCTGCCGATGAGGATGTGGTGGAAAGCCTTGGCCAGATCAATGAATAGAGATTGCATCATCTGTGGATCTATTTTGGCGGTATGCAAATTGGAGTGGGTCTAGGGTTTCTGGGATAATGGTGTTGATGAGCCATTACCAGCCTTTCAAAGCACTTCATGGCTACGCATGTGAGTGCTACGGGTCTGTAGTCATTTAGGCAGGTTGCCTTTGTGTTCTTGGGCACAAGGACTATGGTGGTCTGCTTGAAATATGTTGGTGTTACAGACTCAATCTGTTGACTCAAACATGTTGAAAATGTCAGTGAAAACACCTGCTAGTTGGTCCGACACCTGCCAGTTGGTCAGCACATGCCCAATTGGCACCCTATCCCCTATATAGTACACTACTTTCGACCAGGCCATTTAGGATGAACTCAAGGCAGCTGGAAACCTTTTAATTAGTGCTAATTACCTTACCAGAAGAACGTAGGTCAGTCAGGTCTTGAAAGGATTTGTGTCAGCGAGAAGGTGAGAGAGCAAAGATAACTGCGTTAGTTAGCTGCACGTTTGACTCTGTTGAGTCAGAAAATAATAGGCATAGTGAACATAGGTTGTTAATGCAACTTTAAACCTTTCCTCAAGCAAGTTGCCCTAAGGCCTAATTCCAATTAAACAATCAAATTATTTAATTTTCTATTAAGCTGAACAAAAATATTAATGCAACATGTAAAGTTTTAGTCCCATGTTTCATGAGCTGAAATAAATCATACAAAAAGTTTATTTCTCTCAAATTTTGTGAAGAAATTTGTTTACATCCCTGTTAGTGACCATTTCTCCTTTGCCAAAATAATCCATCTACCTGACAAGTGTGGCATGTCAAGAATTACCTTGACTACCTCGACTAACCGGTGCACCCACACATGGACTCTGTACTGGTACCCCCTGTATATAGCCTCGCTATTGTTATTTTACTGCTGCTGTTGAATTATTTGTTACTTTTATTTTCTATTTTTCTACTCATCTATTTTATACTCAAAAAGGTGCGTAATGTCATCATGGCGCACGCAAACACGAATTTCCAAGACTGTGTCCTTCTACTAAAACTGATCTTTCTTATTCGTTTTTGAAGTTACAAGCCTGTAACCTTGAACATAGACTGCTGACACCCTGTAGAAGCCATAGGAATTACATCCAGGGAGCTAATTTACAATATGACCGTTCTCTTTCTAAGAGGATGGTCTCTCTCTCAAAAACATTCTGGTTGGTTTTTCTTTGGATTTTCTCCTACCATATCTATTGTGTTATATTCTCCTACATTAATTAAAAATTCCTACAAACTTCAAAGTGTTTTCTTTCCAATGGTACCAATTATATGCATATCCTGGCGTCAAGGCCTGAGCTACAGGCAGTTTGCTTTGGGCATGTCATCCAGACAGGAAGTGGAGAAAAAAGGGGCCTAGCCCTAAGTTAAAACCACCCATACTGGATCCGGGATAATTGTCATCAGCAATGCTGAATAGCATAGCGCCAGAGTCAAATAATATTACTAGAAAATATTCATATTCATGAAATCACAAGTGCAATATTGCAAAACACAGTTTAGCCTTTTGTTAATCCACCTGTCATCTCAGATTTTGAAATTATGCTTTACAGCGAAAGCAATACAAGCATTTGTGTAAGTGTATCGATCGCTCGACAAAACAATAAGTACACTTAGCATCAGGTAACTTAGTCACGAAAATCAGAAAAGCAATCAAATTAATAATTTACCTTTGATGATCTTTGGATGTTTTCACTCAGGAGACTCCCAGTTAGACAACAAATGTTCCTTTTGTTCCATAAATATATTTTTTATATCCAAATACCTCCGTTAGTTTGGTGCGTTATGCCCAGGAATCCACCGGAAAAAGCGGTCACAACAACGCAGACAAAAATTCCAAATTATATCCATAATGTCCACAGAAACATGTCAAATGGTTTTTTATAATCAATCCTCAGGGTGTTTTTCAAATATATATTCGATAATATATCAACCGGGACTGTTGGCTTTTCACTAGGACCGGGAGTAACAATGGCCGCCTTTCTCTTTTGCGCACAATTCACTCTGAGAGCCCCCACCTATCCAATTATGCAATGTGGTCGTTCACGCTCATTCTTCAAAATAAAAACCTGAAACTATGTCTGATAACTGTTGACACCTTCAGGAAGCGATAGGAAAAGGAATCTGGTTGATATCCCTTTAAATGGAGCAATGAGAGGCTATGGAACATGGAGCTTTCAAAATAGAAGCCACTTCCTGGTTTGATTTTTCTCAGGGTTTCGCCTGCAATATCAGTTCTGTTATACTCACAGACAATATTTTGACAGTTTTGGAAACTTTAGAGTGTTTTCTATCCTAATCTGTCAATTATATGCATATTCGAGTATCTGGTCCAGAGAAATAGGCTGTTTACTTTGGGAACGTTATTTTTCCAAACATAAAAATAGTTCCCCCATGTTTTTGTCTTCTTAGCTTCTTAACTTCTTCGAGATAGGGGGCGCTCTTTTAATTTTTGGATAAAAAACGTTCCCATTTTAAACAAGATATTTTGTCACGAAAAGATGCTCGACTATGCGTGTAATTGACAGCTTTGGAAAGAAAAAACTCTGACGTTTCCAAAACTGCAAAGATATTATCTGTGAGTACCACAGAACTAATGCTACAGGTGAAACCAAGATGAAATTTCATACAGGAAATGGTCCAGATTTTGTCTCCTTATATGGCTGTGAATGCGCCAGGAATGAGCGTGCACTTTCTGTCATTTCCCCATGGTGTCTGCAGCATTGTGACGTATTTGTAGGCATATCATTGGAAGATTGACCATAAGAGACTACATTTACCAGGTGTCCTCCCGGTGTCCTCCGTCGAAATTATTGCGTAATCTCCAGCTCCATGCGCGTTCCATTTTCTTCAGAGGAGAAAGTCAACTGCCACGAATGATTTATCATCGATAGATATGTGAAAAACACCTTGAGGATTGATTCTAAACAACATTTGCCATGTTTCTGTCGATATTATGGAGTTAATTTGGAAAAAAGTTTGCGTTGTAATGACTTAATTTTCGGGGTTTTTCTTACCCAAACGTGATGAACAAAACGGAGCGATTTGTCCTACACAAATAATATTTTTGGAAAAACTGAACATTTGCTATCTAACTGAGAGTCTCCTCATTGAAAACATCTGAAGTTCTTCAAAGGTAAATTATTTTATTTGAATGCTTTTCTTGTTTTTGTGAAAATGTTGCATGCTGAATGCTAGGCTTAATGCTATGCTAGGCTATCAATACTCTTACACAAATGCTTGTTTAGCTGTGGTTCAAAAGCATATTTTGAAAATCTGAGATGACAGTGTTGTTAACAAAAGGCTAAGCTTGAGAGCTAATATATTTATTTCATTTCATTTGCAATTTTCATGAATAGTTAACGTTGCGTTATGGTAATGAGCTTGAGGCTATAAATAGGATCCCGGATACGGGATTGCTCGTTGCAACAGGTTAAAGGATTGTTGGTTAAGTGCTTGTAAGTAAGCATTTCACTGTAAGGTCTACAGCTGTTGTATTCTGCACAAGTGACAAGTAAAATTAGATTTGGTTTTGATTTGAAGCTGATTAAACAAAATTATCATTACACAGCGGCACCCTGTGCTGGGAGGCAAGCTTCTCTGTAAAAACCTACCAGGACCTGACAAAATATGATATCTGCAAGTTTGTCAGCCAATTCTCTCCTCAGGGACCCCCAGCCATTGCAGTAAATACTGTATATGTATGAAAGACACGTGTTTCAACTGGTCAGTTAACAGAATAATAACACTAAAGGAATTTTAACAAAATAATATGGCTAACCAGAATAAAAACCCTGTATGGTTCTTCAAAAGGATCTGAAAATAACCTTTGAGATTGAGAATGCTTCTGTATAGAACCATTCTCCATAAAGTGTATTTCTATAAAGAACCTATAAAGAACCATAAAAAAGGGTTCTATATAGCCCCAAAAACATTGTAACCATAGCCATAACTCTTTTTTGGGGGCTATATAGAACCTTTAGTAATGGTTATTTATAGAACCTTAGGAAATTGTTATTTATAACAACATAAAGGTTCCATTTAGAACCTTATGACCATTGTTCTTTATAGAACCTTTAAAAAAATGTATAGAGCAACAAAAAGGGATCCGCTATGGTTACAAGCCAAAGAAGACAAATTTGGCACTATACAGAACCATTTTTATTTTACTGCGTAGGTCAAAATCATCTGAAAAAGTCTGTCAGTGTCCTTCCCTCCAAATCCAATCTAGTATCACATTCTTATACTGTATCTAGTCAACCAATCCTGTATTAGATTCGTATATCTAGTCAACCAATCCAGTATCACATTTTTATATCTAGTCAACCAATGAAATCAAATCACATTTTATTGGTCACATACACGTGATTAGGAGATGTTATTGCGGGTGTAGCGAAATGCTTGTTTTTCTAGCTCCGACAGTGCAGTAATATCTAACAAGTAATATGTAACAAATGTCACAACATATACCCAATACACAAAAATCTAAGTAGGGATGAATTAAGACTATATATATATATATATATATATATATATATATATATATAGACGAGCAATGTCAGAGCAGAATTAACTAAAATACAGTAGAATAGTATAGAATAAAGTATATAGACATGAGATGAAAAATGCCAGATATGTAAACATTATTAAGTGACTAAGATACCGTGGAATAGAATAGAAAACAGCATACATATGAGATGAGTACCGCCAGATATGTAAACATTATTAAACATACTAGTGTTCCATTCCACAAAGTGGCCAGTGATTTCTAGTCTATGCCAATAGGCAGCAGCTTCTAATGGGCTAGTGATGGCTGTTTAACAGTCAGATGGCCTTGAGATAGAAGCTGTTTTTCAGTCTCTCGGTCCCAGCTTTGATGCACTTGTACTGACCTCGCCCTCTGGATGATAGCGGGGTGAATAGGCAATGGCTCAGGTGGTTGATGTCCTTGATGATCTTTTTGGCCTTCCTGTGATATCGGGTGGTGTAGGTGTCCTGGAGGGTGGGTAGTTTGCCCCTTGTAATGTGTTGGGCAGACTGCACCACTCTCTGGAGAGCCTTGCGGTTGCGGGTGGTGCAGTTGCCGTACCAGGCAGTGATACAGCCCGACAAGATGCTTTCAATTGTGCACCTGTAAAAGTTTGTGAGGGTTTTAGGTGACAAGCCAAATTTCTTCAGCCTACTGAGGTTGAAGAGGCTCTGTTGCGCCTTCTTCACCACACTGTCTGTGTGGGTGGTCCATTTTAGTTTGTCAGTGATGTGTACACTAAGGAACTTGAAGCTTTCCACCTCCACTGCAGTCACATCAATGTAGAAAGGGGGTGCACCCTTTGATGTTTCCTGAGGTCCACGATGATCTCCTTTGTTTTGTTGACGTTGAGTGAGAGGTTGTTTTCCAGGTACAACACTCCCAGAGCCCTCACCTTCTCCCTGTAGGCTGTCTCATCATCGTTGGTAATCAAGCCAGCTACTGTTGTGTTGTCTGCAAACTTAATGATTGAGTTAGAGGCGTGCTTGGCCACGCAGTCATGGTACAGGAGGGGTACAGGAGTGGGCTGAGGAAGTCCAGGACCCAGTTGCACAAGGCGGGGTTCAGACCCAGGGCCTTGAGCTTAATGATGAGCTTGAAGGGTACTATGGTGTTGAATGTTGAGCTATAGTCAATAAACACCATTCGTACATAGGTATTCCTCTTGTCCAGATGGGATAGGACAGTGTGCAGAGTGATGGTGATAGCATCGTCTGTGGATGTATTGGGCCGGACGCAGTGCACGCTGACCAGGTGCACGGTGTTTCCTCCGACACATTGGTGCGACTGGCTTCCGGCGTTGGATGCGCGCAGTGGTAAGAAGCAGTGCGGTTGGTTGGGTTGTGTTTCGGAGGACGCATGGCTTTCGACCTTCGTCTCTCCCGAGCCCGTACGGGAGTTGTAGCGATGAGACAAGATAGGAACTACTAAACAATTGGATACCATGAAATTGGGAAGAAAAAGGGGGTAAAATTATTTTAAAAAAAATTAAATCCAGTTTCGTATTCTTATATTTAGTCAACCAATCCAATGTCACATTCTTATTATGCTTACCTACGGCCAACCAATCCAGTCACATTCTGACATTTTTACCTACAGCCAGCCAATCTGGCGTCAGTCTGAGATTCTTATCAACAGACAGCCAATCCAGAGTCACCTTATAACATACAGCTAACCAGAAGCACTACTGGCTTGCTTCTGGTAAGTCCATGGATGGGAGACCAGATGCTGCTGGAAGTGGTGTTGGAGGGCCAGTAGGAGGCACTCTTCCCCCAGGGCAGTGATTGGGGACACTGCCCTGTGTAGGGTGCTGTCTTTTGGATGGGACATTAAACAGGTGTCCTGACTCTCTGAGGTCATTAAAAATCCCAAGGCACTTATTGTAAGAGTAGGGGTGTTAACCCTGGTGTCCTGACTAAATTGCCAATCAGTCACCTAATAATCCCCAGTTTACAATTGGATAATAATAATAATCCAGCATCACATACAGTATGTACTTTATAGACTACAGGAAACCAATCTGGCGCACATTCTGACATTATTGCCGACAGGCAACCGATCCATAGTCACCTTCTTACCTACAGGCAATGAATCCAGTGCCCCATTCTTACCTTTGGGCCACCTCTGGTGCTCCTTTGATCCTCGGTCAATAATCAAAGTAAAGAGCTGTCCTGACCTCAGCCCCATCAGCCCTCATCCCTTTGAAGTAGCCTGTCCTCTGCAGCATGAGGAAATCATTTGCTGCCTAATTCAATGAGCCATTAGCCCGGTCCAGCAGACCTAATGACGTGAGAATATTAACCTCACCACCACCAAGAGTGGAGGTTGCAAAGCTAGCACTGGATATATCCAGGAAAGCCAGTCTATTATTCACCTAACCAAGGCCTGTTTCCCAAATGGCAGTGCACTACATTTGATCAGGGCCATGGTCAAAAGTAGCACACTTTATAGCGAAATGGGTACCATTTGGGATGGAGACCAAGGATTCAGTTTCCAGATTAGGACAGGCTAGCCCTATTTGCTCTCTCGTCGTGACCATCCCTGCCTCATCACTGGGATACTTTGAGGCCCTTAATCTACTTCCCTAGAGTCAGAGTTTTGTCTCTGTGTCCAGTATGAAGGAAGTTAGAGGTCATTTTGAGAGACAGTGCTAACTAGTGTTAGCGCAATGAATGAAAGTCTATGGGTATCTACTAGCATGCTAGCAGATACCCATAGACTGCAACTATTGTGCTAACACTGTTTAGCATTGGCTCACAAAATTAAATCTAACTTCCTTTGTATTAGACACAGAGACAACAATTGTAATCCATTAGTTCATCTGACTCTGGAGAAGTAGATAAAGGGACTCATTTCCAAAATCCAGGAGTATCCCTTATAACCACTGGACTCAATTTTTTATTTTTTTATTTTGTTTATTTCACCTTTATTTAACCAGGTAGGCCAGTTGAGAACAAGTTCTCATTTCCAACTGTTCTAACTATTCATGAAAATCGCAAATTAAATGAAATTAATCTATTTGCTCTCAAGCTTAGCCTTTTGTCAACAACACTGTCATCTCAGATTTTCAAAATATGCTTCTCAACCATAGCAAACTAGCATTTAGCATTTAGCGTTAGCATTTAGCATTAGCATTTAGCGTTAGCATTAGCAGGCAACATTTTCACAAAAACCAGCAAAAACATTCAATAAATCATTTACCTTTGAAGAACTTTGGATGTTTTCAATGAGGAGACTCTCAGTTAGATAGCAAATGTTCAGTTTTCCTGAAAGATTAGTTGTGCAGGAGAAATCGTTCCATTTTCTGCGTCATGTTTGGCTTCCAAAAAAAAACGAAAATTCATTCATCCAAACGCCAAACTTTCTTCCACATTAACTCCATAATATCGACTGAAACATGGTAAACGTTGTTTAGAATCAATCCTCAAGGTGTTTTTCACATATCTCTTCATGATATATCATTCCTGGAAGTCTCCTCTCTGTCTCAATCACATGGATGAATGCGAGCAACTTGGAGATTACGCAACAATTTCAACAAAGGACACGGGGCGGACCCCTGGTAAATGTAGTCTCTTATGGCCAATCTTCCAATGATATGCCTACAAATACGTCACAATTGTCACGCCCTGGTCAAAGTATTTTGTGTTTATCTTCATGTATTGGGTCAGGCCAGGGTGTGGCATGGGTTTTTGTATGTGGTGTGTATATATTGGGATTGTAGCTAGTGGGGTGATCTAGCAAAGTCTATGGCTGTCTGGAGTGGTTCTCAATCAGAGGCAGGTGTTTATAGTTGTCTCTGATTGGGAACCATATTTAGGCAGCCATATTCTTTGAGTTTGTCGTAGGTGATTGTCCTTAGTGTCCTTGTTCCTGTTGATGTGTTAGTGTACACAAGTATAGGCTGTTTCGGGTTTCGTTACGTTTACTGTTTTTTGTAGTGTTTGTATTTAGATTCGTGTTACGTTTGTTTATTAAAACATGGATCACAATCTACACGCTGCATTTTGGTCCGACTCTCCTTCACACCAAGAGAACCGTTACAACAATGCTGCAGACAACTTGGAGAAACGATAGAAAGGGCAGGCTAATTCGTGGCGCTTTCACAGCCATATAAGGAGACAATGGAAAACAGAGCCTCAAAAATCCTGCTCATTTCCTGTTTGAAGTTGCATCTTGGTTTTGCCTGAAAGATCAGTTCTGGGGCACCCACAGATAATATCTTTGCAGTTTTGAAAACGTCAGAGTGTTTTCTTTCCAAAGCTGGCAATTATATGCATAGTCGAGCATCTTTTTGTGACAAAATATTGTGCTTAAAACGGGCACGTTTTTTTTATCCAATAATGAAATAGCGCCCTCCTAGCTTCAACTGGTTAACACAGTGTCCAAAGAAAGGCCAGAAGTATATAGAATGTTGTCATCTGCGTTGAGGTGGATCAGAGAATCACCAGGAGCAAGAGCAGCATCATTGATGTACAGAGAAAAGAGTCGGCCCGATAATTGAACCCTGTGGCACCCCCATAGAGACTACCAGAGGTCCGGACAACAGGCCCTACGATTTGACACACTGAACTCTATCTGAGCAGTAGTTGGTGAACCAGGCGAGGCAGTCACTTGAGAAACCAAGGCTGTTGAGTCTGCCGATAAGAATGCAGAAAAAGGTGAAGACCACCAGCCGTGGTCAACTAGTAGCAAGTTATCTGGCTAGCTCTTGACGGAACTTCCAGTTTTAAGGAATAAAAATAGCAGATCTGTACCACGTTGGGTGAGGTGGGTTGCAGGAAAGTATATTTAGTTCTTAGATAGAAAGTGAGATTAAGATATATACGAAAGAGACCGGGAGATGGGATAAGACACAGGATAAGACAAAGACAAACCCACACGTCCTATAACAGTATCATACATAGGAGGCCGATGGCACCTTAATTGGGGAGGACAGTCTCATAGTATTGGCTGGAACAGAACTAAATGGAATGGTGTCCATTGCATTTACTCCAATTGCATTTACTCCATTTTAGCCATTACTATGAGCTGTCCTCCCTCAAAGCTTTCACAATTGTTGAATTATATAGAATTCTTAATACTAACATTTCAGATAATATTCTGTCAGTACATGCAAAACTTTTTATTTCTTCTCGAAAAGTGTCTCATATATATTTACTAGTCAAATTAAATCCCTTGATTTTTAATACAGATCAGCTGGCCTGGTAATTAGATTCAACACCTGAGGATATGAAGAACATTGCACGGCTGAAAATGCTCTTGCCATAATGCTCTACAACATTGTATTTTAAATTACATTAAAAAAACGAATATTTTTACAACAAATGTTCTTCCAAGTAATTTATTATGCTTTCTTATCTTGACAGGCAATCTGTACGAACGGCAAAGCATCCAGTCCATTATGCCCATCACTCCTGCAGTATTGGCAAATTCGTCAGGCATTTCTGTCTCAGCCCCCCTGAGCAGCATGTCAATTTGCCTGTCATCATTCCTTCCCAAGTCTTTACTGGCAGCCTTGTTGGAATATAAACATGACTTATCTGGTTGCGTCCCAAATGGCACCATATTCCCTATATAGTGCATCCTATGGGCCCTGGTCGAAAGTAGGGCACTACATTGGGATTAGGGTGACATTTAGGATGGAGACATTAATTCCCAGTACTAGATCTGGTGGCTGGAAATTTGTCTTTGATGAAGCATTACCCCTCAAAGTAGGCCTTGGGTGACCAAGAGATGTTCCAACCCAAAAAGTATTGAAACATATGACTTTAGTGTTTAATCGAATTTGTACAAATATTTTGCACATTTTTTGAGAGTTTAGAAATGTATCTGGAAACAAAATAAATATGACTTTATTTAGCTTTTTTTTGTGAGAAAGTGGGTCTTGAAGGCCTGCCTGGTGGAGTCCAATGAATTAAAAAAAAATTGATTTATGAATATCATTCATCACATTTCTTGAGTAATCACTCTCTCACCATCTTCCTATTCTAGTGGGTTATAATGGCAATGTTTTCAATGCTATCAAACCTCAAACTTTACCTCATACCTGGAGACATTGCAGAGACTCTTGAAATGACACAAAGTGAAATCCAATTTGACACGTGAGAAAAACGTGTTGTGGCATGTCTCAGTGCCTTACAGGCTGGCCTTACTTCCTCTATGGTCACAGGTTGAGGACATGCAACCTGAAATGCATGCAAACTAATGGCCGGAGTGAGTGAAGTTTCCTCCAATAAGCACAAAGTGTTTGCCTGATGTCAGCAGGAGTTTATAAATACGCATGTCTGCATATGCACTCGTCTATCGATCCATCCATCCCTGTCTGTCCGCCCATCTCTACATCACCCTAGCTGTCTCTTGTCATTCACTCGCTCTGAAGAAGAAGGAGGAGAATGAGAAGGAGAAAGAGGGCTGCTTTAGGAGGCGGCTCAATTAGCAATTTCCCCTCACCTCTGCATCAAAAAGAGATAGGAATCGCAAGTCAATGTAATTTTGATAATCTCTTAAATATACTTGTCAGTATCTGTTTGATAAATGCACCGTCAATCTAATCCATAGTGTATTATCCACTCAGTAAAGGCATTTGTCATATCAGGATATCATTTTTAGTAGGAAAACATCTCCCATTTAAATAAATTAAGTTTAATGATTTATTTTGGATTTGGCTATGACTATTTAGCTTATTAATGTCTGCACCTTACTTACTGTAGGTTGCTGGTTAGTTAGGACCAACACGCCTACACTCTTAAATATATAGGTTGAAGTCGGAACCAAATACGGTTCTTGAGAGCGATGCCATTGGGAACCATTTTAGGGTCTTTGAAGAACCATACAAAAATCCAAAACCAGAAATGTTTCGGCCCTCCAGGAATTTAATATCCCTGCTGTAGGGTTTGTAAGCCTCATTTGGATATTTTCCGTCATGACTGTGTTTGCTCGTGACAGAGACATGCTTGTTGCATTCATTCATTTTAAGTCCTGTGGCCTTCACCAAGTGGATATGTTGTCATAAAAATGTTATTCTTTGAAACAATACAATACATATTTCATAAGATCTTATTTTGAAGGCCTAGTTTTTATCCTATTACAGTGACCTGAAACTCATAGTTTAAAGGCCACATAAGGCCTGCAAGTCACATAATGCTGTCCATGAGACGAGAACAACATGCTCTCGGGTTTGTCTATAAAGCACTTCTGAATAAACTACCTTCTTATTTATCATCACTCATCAATATTATAATTATAATTCCTAAAACCAGGTCTCAAGCATGGAATACACTTGAGGCCCATGCGATTTCCACAGAGTTGGGTATGGCTGCCTTTTCCTGTTATGCTCCTTGCCTATGGAATAGCCTGCAGACTAAACTTAAACTTGAGTCTCTTGCCCCCCTGTTGCCAATTTTAAACATTTATTGGAGGATTTTTTAATTTTTTATTGCTTGTAACTGTTTCGGGTAAATCAAGTTATTGTGCTGTTAGGGGATTAATTGAACTCTTAATTTAACACTAGAAATATTATACTGAAAAATCAACACTAGTTAACGCGTACCAATATGCTCTGTGCTATGAAAGGCCACATCTGTAGGCTTCCATACATTTCAAGAACCTTTTAGAATTCTGAAGAACCATAGATACCACATCAAGAATCCCACACTTAGCTTAAATGTTCTTTATCGGGCAAGAGTTTGCCAAGGAACCTTAAGAGTTGAGGAATAACCAATTTAAGAACCTTCATCGTTTCAGTGTAGTTGGCACCATTATCCCCCGGTGAGAGACTAGTGTAACCCTCTGTTAGGGTAACAAGGCCCCACGTTAATCATATGAATACCTTAGGCCTTGTCCCTCAGGATAAACCAAACGGAGATCTGAACAATGGGATTTTCTACACACAAAAAAACAAGGGTTCCTCAAGGGTTCTTTGCGAAAGGTGATGGTTCTATGGCTCATTAGAATATTTTGGGGCATGGTTTACTCACAGCTCTTTTTGTACAATCATGAGTGAGAGTGTCATTCCAGTTTATCTCAAGTAATATATATGACTTTGGCCAATGACGGTGTCTTGTGAAAGACTCGTGTATGGCCTTGTGTCAATTGAAAACAGTTGACTAAATCAGCCAGTGTTTCTAAATTCTTTGGACCCCCAGCAGTTCCAGAAGTAGTTCACTTGATTCAAGCCAGATATGGAGGTCCTGGGCTGGTGTGGTTGCAGGTTGTCTGCGGTTGTGAAGCCAGTTGAACGTACTGCAGTGCAGCAGCCAGAGCAGAGAGACCAGATGTCTTGAGGGAGATAGGTGCTGTCTCAAGGTGAGAGATAAACAAGATGGTACCTGTGAGGTGGGAGATGTAACGGGCAACCCTCAGCTCATTAGTGAACTAAGAGGAGGAAGCTGAATGCACACACAGCTCAACGCTCAGCTCATCAATGTCCACAGGAAATAATAAGAGGGATCTATTTTAATAACCATATCTTGTCAACCAGTCAAAAAAAATCTGTCATGGTGATGTGTGAATGCTCAGACACTGCAGCATTTTACTTATGAGTCAATGACTATGAAATAAACACAGTAATAATAATGTAATGTAATATGTAATGTAATATCATGTAATAATAATAGTAATGTAATAATAATGTAAAACCACTTTCCTTAGGCCTATACTGTGCTATGTGCTTTAATTTATACAAAAGCAAATTAGCAAATTAGCTTTTAGCTTATTGGTCACTTTATGCCCAAGTGTCCCTTGTGGGACTTCCTGGGTTAATTTTTTAAAACTTAAACCAAGCTACCATCCAGACTGCACAAAATATGGTTGGTTCCCATCTCAGTCCCATCAGTCCCATGGCAGTGAATTTAGTTGATTAAATCAATGGGTGCATGCAGCAGAACTGACACGAAAACAACAATTAATAAGCAACCCCCAGTGCACCGCACTGTGGCTCCCTCTTAACCAAGCAGCTAATAACATTACACTGCAAAAATACACTAATCAGACAGGTGGACAGGGATTTGAGAACACTTTGATTTCCTTACTGTGGAAGTCAGTATTATTGTGCTGGGACTCAAAAGCATATGGGTAGGATGTATTGTATTGTTTACCATTGGTATCACAGTCTAAGGTATTGTTGTACTAAAAGTTCTGTACCTTATAAGTAGCCTATCATTTTTTTTGGCTATCTTAGTTTTTTTACCACAGTTTTTTCCATTGAACTACAGTATATCTTACAGGTAAGTATCCTACAACAAAATGTAAGCTTGTTGTCCTGTGAACACATCTCTCTCCCTTCCTGTTTCTCTCCTTCTCTGTCTGTCTGTCTGTCTGTCTGTCTGTCTGTCTGTCTGTCTGTCTGTCTGTCTGTCTGTCTGTCTGTCTGTCTGTCTGTCTGTCTGTCTGTCTGTCTGTCTGTCTGTCTGTCTGTCTGTCTGTCTGTCTGTCTGTCTGTCTGTCTGTCTGTCTGTCTTTCTTTCTTTCTTTCTTTCTTTCTTTCTTTCTTTCTTTCTTTCTTTCTTTCTCTCTCTCTCTCTCTCTCCATTTAATTTAAGGGCTTATTGGCATGGGAAACATTGTGTTAACTTTACCAAAGAAAATGAAGTAGATAAAAAAGCATGATGAAATAAACAATACAAATTAACAGTTAACATTACACTCACAAAAGTTCCAAAAGAATAAAGACATTTCAAATGTCATATTATGTGCAAATAGTTAAAGTACAAAAGGGGAAATAAATAAACATAGATATGGGTTGTATTTACAATGGTGCTTGTTCTTCACTGATTGCCCTTTTATTGTGGCAACAGGTCACAACTCTTGCTGCTGTGATGGCACACTGTGGTATTTCACCAAGTAGGTATGGGATTTTATCAAAATTGGGTTTGTTTTCTAATTCTTTGTGGATCTGTGTAATCTGAGGAAAATATGTGTCTCTAATATGGTCATACATTTGTCAGGCGATTAGGAAGTGCAGCTCAGTTTCCACCTCATTTTGTGGGCAGTGTGCACATAGCCTGTCTTCTCTTGAGAGCAAGGTCTGCCTACGGCGGCCTTTCTCAATAGCAAGGCTATGCTCACTGAGTCTATACATAGTCAAAACTTTCCTTAAGTTTGGGTGAGTCACAGTGGTCAGGTATTCTGCCACTGTGTACTCTCTGTTTAAGGCCAAATAGCATTCCAGTTTGCTTAGTTTTTTTGATAATTCTTTCCAATGTGCCAAGTAATTCTTTTTTTGTTTTCACTTGATTTGGTTGGGTCTAATTGTGTTGCTGTCCTTGGGCTCTGTGGGGTCTGTTTGTGTTTTTGAACAGAGCCCCAGGACCAGCTTGCTTAGGGACTCTTCTCCAGGTTAATCTCTCTGGAGGTGATGGCTATGTTATGGAAGGTTTGGGAATCGCTTCCTGTTAGGTGGTTGTAGAATTTAACGCCTCTTTTCTGCATTTTGATAATTAGCGGGTATCAGCCTAATTCTGCTCTGCCTGCATTATTTGGTGTTTTACGTTGTACGCTAAGGATGTTATTGCAGAATTCTCAATTTGGTGTTTGTCTCTCTCCTTCACTCTCTCTCTCTCTCTCTCTCTCTCTCTCTCTCTCTCTCTCTCTCTCTCTCTCTCTCTCTCTCTCTCTCTCTCTCTCTCTCTCTCTCTCTCTCTCTCTCTCTTTCACTCTCCCTCTCTCTCTCGCTCTCCTTCACTCTGTCTCTCTGTCTCTTTCTCCTTTGTCGTTCTATCTTTCTTTCTCTCTCCCTCTTTCTATCTCTGTCTGTCTCTGTCTGTCTCTCTCTTGCTCTCTCTCCTCTCTTTCTCTCCCTCTCTCTATTACTCTCACACACACTAGAATGCACATTAAAAAGGATTTGTTCCCCAAAGAAGGTCGGCATTTGTAAGGATACTGACAGATTTAAGCATCAATTAACTTGATCTACAGTGGGCACATTATCATACAAGGTTGTCAGCTGTGGCCATTTGAAGGAAACAAATACCCCAAGCTTTGTGCACCTTCCATGGCTTGAACTTTGTATGGACCCAGAGTTGCAATGAATGTCACAGTCCATCATTCATCCTGTTAGAAGCCATGCATTCTGTTTGAGAGAGAGAGAGAGATAAAGAGGGGGAGAAAGAGAGCGAGTCTGTGAGTATGTGTGTCCGTGTGTGTGTGATCAAGTTATTCCATACTAATAACCATAAAGAAAATGTGGATTCCAAAATGCTTTGTCATGTGCGCTTGCCTTCTTGCATTGTGATGGCCCATCTCATCCTATCCTATCCCAGGCCAGTTCTGAGGTCCTAAGCCTCATTACGTTGGCTAGGAAAATTATACCTCTGTGCCATGGTGATGGATGACAAGTTAAATTTGTGTCCAGGGACTGAAGGTGAATGGTGACAGAGGTATTTATCTTGAGAATGGAGGCTAGGGTCAGGCGAGGCTTGGTGCCTTCAGACACAAGACGTTGATAAATTCATCCAGTGGACCCCATTGCTTTGGCCTTTTCTTTGTTTTGAATCCTGGTCATTAGCTAAGTGACCCGCATCGCTCATGCTGCCAGGGTGTGAAGAATGCCTCACCGTGCCCAGCTAGCCAGCTAGCCATCCAGCCATCCCATGGCTACCTCAATGTTGATGCTTGTAGTTCATTCCTCTACTGGACTCAGACCATTGAATGTTTTGCTTCGGCTGCTATATTCACTACAAAGTTAAATGTAATTAAATATAATCGAAAATGTAATCTACGTAATCCCCAAAAGTAATTATTGATCATGAGCGGGCCATAACCATTAACCATTAATGCTGCATACTTAAAGAAATGTTAAAATCTCACCTTAATGGTAAAAACAGTTATACATTTCTGAGGTGTAGTCACTTTTGAGGACACAAGCTCAAGTATACAGTACAAATATGATACAAATATGAAATGTTTTATGATGTGCTTCCTTTTCAACAAAACTGTATGAATAAGGCTATAAATGACTTATATACTTTCTAAAAATAGCACAATCAAATTATTAAACAACTAACTATAAGATTTCACATTCCTTTATAACTGTAAAATTATTTGTTTTTGTATGTTTAGTGTTAGATAAAACATACATAATTTTCGTCTATGACAGTGTTTTTCTGTCTAAAATGTGTCATTTATTTTAGATGAATGGCTATAAATCAATCTCTGAATGTACTACAGTGATGAAACCAATCTATCCTGCTGCACTACGATGTAACGATTGCAGGCATGTGCTTTGTCAGTGATGTAGTGTAGGGTTCAGCCTGGAGTTGATGGACAGTCGGAGGAGCGATTGAAATGGAAAGAGGGACATCCCAGTTTCAAGTGGTTTTAGATGTCACACAGGCTCAGAAAAAATACTAGTGTGTCAGTGGGAACCAGGGCTATCGCTCATGCAAGCCATTTTGATCTACGGTGTCCACAGATCAATTTACTGTATAAGTGAACATGATGGGGGGAACCGGTACGAGAACCATGACATCTAAGAGGTTTTAACTAGCATTTAACTATTCATGCTTTTAGAGAAAGTTCAGTGTTGTAGGTCTCTGAATAGGCTAACGTCCTCCAGACAGAAAGAGTGATTCCATACAGTGCATTCAGACAACTTCTCTTTTCCCATATTTTGTTACGTTACAGCCTTATTCTAAAATTGATTAAATTAAACGTTTTCCTCATCAATCTACACACAATACCCCATAATGACAAAGCAAAAACATGTTTTTAGACATTTTAGCAACAACAAAAAAAAAAAATGTCTTATTTACATAAGTAATCAGAACCTTTTCTATGAGACTCGAAATTGAGCTCAGGTGCATCCTGTTTCCATTAATCATCCATGAGATGATTCTACAACTTGATTGTTGTCCACCTGTGGTATATTCAATTGATTGGACATGATTTGGAAAGGCACCCACCTGTCTATATAAGATCCCACAGTTGACAGTCCATGTCAGAGCAAAAATCAAGTGATGAGGTCGAAGTAATTGTCCATAGATCTCCGAGACAGGATTGTGTTGAGGCACAGATCTACAGCAATGAAGGTCCCCAAGAACACAGTGGCCTCCATCATTCTAAAATGGAAGAAGTTTGGAACCACCAAGACTCTTCCTAGAGCTGGCCACCTGGCCAAATTGAACAATTTTGGGGAGAAGGGCCTTGGTCAGGGAGGAGACCAACAACTCGATAGTCACTCTGACAGAGCTCCTGAGTTCCTCTGTAGAGATGGGAGAACCTTCCAGAAGGACAACCATCTCTGCAGCACTACACCAATCAGGCTTTCATGGTAGAGTGGCCAGACATAAGCCACTCCTCTGTAAAAGGCACATAACAGCCCACATGGAGTTTGCCAAAAGGCACCCAAAGGACTCTCAGACCATGAGAAAGAAGATTCTCTGGTCTGATGAAACCAAGCCTGAACGCCAAGCGTCAATCCTGGAGGAAACCTGGCACCATCCCTATGGTGAAGCATGGTGGTGTCAGCGTCATGTTGTGGGGATGTTTTTCAGTGGCAGGGACTGGGAGACTAGTCAGGATTGAGGGAAAGATGAACGGAGCAAAGTACAGAGAGATCCTTGATGAAAACCTGCTCCAGAGCCCTCAGGACCTCAGACAGGGGCGAAGGTTTACCTTCTAACAGGACAACGACCATAAGCACACAGCCAAGACAACACAGGAGGGGCTTTGGGACAAGTCTTTGAATGTACTTGAGTGGCCCAGCAAGAGCCCGAACTTGAACCCGATCGAACATCTCTGGAGGGACATGAAAATAGCTGTGCAGCAACGCTCCACATCCAACCCGACAGAGCTTGAGAGGCTCTGGAGAGAAGAATGGGAGAAACTCCCCAAATACTGGTGTGTCAATCTTGTAGCGTCATACCCAAGAAGACTCAAGGCTGTAAACGCTGCCAAATGTGTTTCAACAAAGTACTGAATAAAGGGTTTGAATACTTATAGGGTTTGAATACATAATTTAGCTTATGATTTTAGAATAAGGCTGTAATGTAACAAAATTTGGAAAAAGTCAAGGGGTCTGAATACTTTCCGAATGCACTGTATTTGAATATTTGTATCTAAAAGCATAATTGAGAAATAATTAAGAGACGTTTTCATATTTACCCAGGCCTCCTTTTAAGACTCCAAATGGTTTTAATCTGTAGGTGCCACAAAGCAAACACTGGTGTCATATAAAGCTTTATCACAGGCTGTGTAATATTATTACTATTTTGATTTCAATAATAAATATTTTTTTAAATGTATGAATTTTGAAAAATATAGACCTCATTCATAACTTCTTCACTGTCATCATTATGGTGAGTTTATTGTCTACAATTGCACTTTTCATATTAGTACATCATTTTGCTTTATTTGAACTAACGATAGCTAGCTACTGAGTGCTTGGACCAGTTTTCACAAAAGTGGACAATGTATAGGACTAACGTCAAGTTTTGCTTGCTAGCTAACCATCAACATCAATGTCGCTATCAAGCCAATCTACTAAATTTTCCATGAATTAAATATATGAAACTGATCATGACTCAATTTAATCTGATTTCACTGCGATGTGTTAGTCAACATGCAATAATACCTGTACACTGTCAATCACAGATGAAGGATTTGCATTTGGACGAACAAATTCAGATTAATTTAGTCTAGTATATCCTTTTGCAGAAAAAGCAAAAGGAAAAAGCGTATTTCTCTCAAATGTTTTGCACAAATTTATTTACACCCATGTTAGTGAGCATTTATCCTTTGCTACGATAATCCATTCACCTGACAGGTGTGGCATATAAAGAAGCTGATTAAACAGCATGATCATTACACAGGTACTCCTTGTGCTGGGGACAGCAAAAGGCTACTCTAAAAGGTGCATTTTTGTCCCACAACACAATGCCACATATGTCTCAAGTTTTGAGGGAGCATGCAATTGGCATGCTGACTGCAGGAATGTCCACCAGAGCTGTTGCAAGAGCATTTAATGTTAATTTCTCTACCATAAGCCGTCTTCAACATCATTTAATAGAATTTGTCAGTACGTCCAACCAGCCTCACAACCGCAGACCATGTGCATGGGGTCATGTGGGCAAGTGGTTTGCTGATGTCAACGTTGTGAACAGAGTGCCCCATGGTGGCGGTGGCGTTATGGTATGGGCAGGCATAGGCTACGGACAACGAACACAATGGCATTTTATCAATGGCAACTTGAATATACAGAGATGCAATGAAAAATTCCTGAGTCCCATTGTGAGGCCCATTTTTTTTTACGTGTCTGTGACCAACAGATTCATATCGGCATTCCCAGTCGTGAAATCCATAGATTAGGGGCTAATACATGTATTTAAATTGATTGATTTCCTTACATGAACTGGAACTCAAAGCAAACACTCAAAGCAAACACTAAAATCCTTGAAATTGCTGCATGTTGCGTTTATATTTTTGTTCAGTATACATTGATATTTGTTTGAGTTGTACAATAGTAGACCTAGCTAGATAAACTGTATGTTTGTGAAAACATCTTTCTCACTCCCTATACTTCACAATATGTATACTTATTCAACTACCAAAATCAGACTTATCCAGCTGAAGCAATCTATGTTGTGCATGCTATGGTGTGCGTTTTACAGTAGACCTAGCTACATAAGCTGTAGCCTTTCTCTCTCTCTCTCTTTCATTTATTTGAGGCCAACTTTACACTAATATTGTCCTAGAGGCATACTTACACACCCCGTATCATTACATTATATCACGGAACTTTTTCAATATAAAATAATTTGTTTAGCTTCTTTCTATTTTGTGACTGCATGAAATAGCAAACATAATGTGAATCCAGCGATGACATTACTTCACCTTTGTTACTCCCCGACGAAACAGTAACATTCATACTGTAGTTAGGTGGTCTGTTGAAAATAGATTCCACTAGAGCTAGTGCTCGGCTTGTTCTCGACACTGTGAGCGGAAATCTACGCCCACAGTGGCGTGTAGCACCGCCCACCGGACAAAATGGCTTGTAAACATAATACACTCTATGAGCATATTACAGTTTCAGAGTGGGATCTCTGCTAGTTTAAAAGTTATGGCCCATTTTATACAGGGGAAATTGGCACAGTAGTGTCGTGTTTGGACTGTCGTTAAATGTCAAGACTTAAAAATAAACGGATAAGAATAAGAAATTAAAGTAACAACTAATTAAAAAGCAACAGTAAAATAACAATAGTGAGACTATATACATGGGGGTACCGGTACAGAGTCAATGTGCGGGTGCACCGGTTAGTTGAGATAATATGTATATATATGTAAGTTGAGTTATTAAAGTGACTATGCATAGATGATAACAACAGAGAGTAGCAGCGGTGTAAAAGAGGGGGAGAGGGGGAGGGCAATGCAAATAGTTTGGGCAGCCATTTGATTAGGAGTAGAAGCTGTTAAGAAGCCTCTTGGACCTAGACTTTGCGCTCCGGTACCGCTTGCCGTTGCCGTGCGGTAGCAGAGAGAACAGTCTATGACTAGGGTGGCTGGAGTCTTTGACAATTTTTAGGGCCTTCCTCTGACACCGCCTGGTACAAAGGTCCTGGATGGCAGGAAGCTTTGCCCAGTGATGTACTAGGCCGTTCACACTACCCTCTGTAGTGCCTTGTGGTTGGAGGCCAAGCAGTTGCCATACCAGGTAGTGATGCAACCAGTCAGGATGCTCTCGATGGTACAGCTGGAGAACCTTTTGAGGATCTGAGGACCCATGTCAAATCTTTTCAGTCTCCTGAGGGGGAATATGTTTTGTCATGCCCTCTTCACAACTGTCTTGGTGTGCTTGGAGCATGTTAGTTTGTTGATGATGTGGACACCAAGGAACTTGGAGCTCTCAACCTGCTCCACTGGAGCCCCGTCGATGAGAATGGGGGAGTGAGCAGTTGCCATACCAGGCAGTGCAACCCATCAGGATGCTCTCGATGGTATGTACGGCCCAGTACATCACCGGGGCCAAGATCACAGATGTCTGACTTTCCACATTTTGTTACATTACTGCCTTATTCTAAAATCTATTCAATTGTTTTTTTTCTACACACAATACCCCATAATGTCAAAGCAAAAACAAGTTATTAGACATTTTTGCTCATTTATAAAACATGTAAACTGAAATATCACATTTACATTCATTTACATACACATTTAGACCCTTTACTCAGTACTTTGTTGAAACACTTTTGGCAGCTATTACAGCCTCGAGTCTTATTGGGTATGACTCTACAAGCTTGGAACACCTGTATTTCTTGGAGCGAGAAACGCAAGCATTTTGCAACACCCGCAATAACATCTGCTAAACACGTGTATGTGACCAATAAAATTTGATTTTATTTATTTGGGGAGTTTCTCCCATTCTTCTCTGCAGAGCCTCTCAAGCTCTGTCAGGTTGGATGGGGAGCATCGCCGTACAGCTATTTTCAGGTCTCTCCAGAGATGTTCGATCGGGTTCAAGTCCGGGCTCTGGCTGGGCCACTCAAGGGCATTCAAGGACTTGTCCTGAAGCCACTCTTGCATGTTTTATGTTTGACATTTTTTATAAATTTGCACACATTTTTAAAAACCATTTTTTTCTTTGTCATTATGGAGTATTGTGTGTAGATTGATTGATGATTGATTTTTTTTTTAAATACATTTTAGAATAAGACTAACGTAACAAAATATGGAGCAAGAGAAGGGGTCTGAATACTTTCCAAATGCACTGTATTGGATACCGTTCCACTGATTCCGCTACAGTCATTACCATGAGCCCTTCTCCCCTATTAAGGTGCCACCAACATTCTGTGTTTTGGAAATATTCTTTTTTAAGCCATTTTTGGGTCTGCGTTACACAGCAGTGTAAAATAATTGTCTTCAAACTTATACCCCAGAAGTGAATCATGTTAATTGGATGCTTCAAATAATACTTAAAGTTCACTGTCAGCTCTATTGTAACTGTGGGCCTTGCTGTTCACAGGAAACAGCACGTTCAGCATGACACAACGATTTGAAACATTATATAGAAATAAGCTATGTAGACCAAACATGCATCTTTGACATGTAGAATAAGGAATCATGGCTCTGTTCATGACATTCCTATCTGCAACGTTCACCAACGTTTGGCTTCTGGATAGAGTGGTTGGATGCAACACAGAGACCCCTAGTGGAGAATTACAATGCTACAGTAGAGTTGTCAAGTTTAGAATTACATAATATAGTCAAAGATATGTCATTACGTCTGAATGACAATTCTCTCTTATTGCAACGCAGTCTTTGCCTGAGTGTGTTGTGTGAAAGGAATATCCAGCATCAATGATATGCATAATATTTGTAGCTGAATCTATAGGAATTAAATTTACAATGCTGCTATAGGCTGAACTTCTTTTTTCCTCCTCTTGTAGGTGTCAGTGGGTGCTGTCAGTGCTTGAACAGAGCTATAGGGTGGTGCAACCGAATAGTAATGGCAAAGCAGAAACACACACACACACAAGTAAATGTTGTGTGTTCTAATCAGGCAAAGTGCTGTGTGTATTCCTGTACTGCATCAGTGGTGTTGTGATTTGACACTTCAGGCCTCATTTTCCAATTAGGTGAATTCATTAGTGATGGATACAATGTGAAGCGGTCATTTGTTTCTGCTTTGGAAAAGTTTTCTTCTCGGTCCCAGTGATCGCTAACCACTTGAGCACACTCCATCCATCATTTTGTCAAAGTTCTAATGTTCTAGCACCAAAACCAACTAGGAAATGAAAGAGGAACAAGGGACAAGCCGCTGGCTCTTTTCACCATATGCCAAATTACACAATTGGTGACTTAAATGTTGTACGGCAGTTGTCATATGACAATCACTTCTTTGACAAGTCAATACATTTTGAGGTAAATTAAGTCATTGGTCCCAATTTGTTTTTAGGATACACAGTTCACAATGCAGGAGTAGGCTACACAATGCAGGTACATTAGCATACAATATCTTAACGTTCTATGTAGGCTAACTGTAAGTGACAAATGTATTAATAGCTAGCCTAGTCTGTTACGACGAGGTATCAGCATACAGTGTATGTTGATTATTGACTGTTTTTTTAAGCATGAAATAGAATGTTTTTCTAATTTATCTCAAACTTATTTTTTAAAGGCCACCTATTGTTAATCAACCTCAAACATTTTTCTCTCTCTTTTAAATAAAAGCTCTGTTCGTCCAAAATAAAAAACACTTCCCAGAATGCTTTCTGCCCCATTATTAAAGACATCATGGAACATTAATTATGCTTTCAGAATGCCGGTCCACAATGGCAGGATAATGCTGCTGCCATTTTTCATTCTGCTTTTTGACCATGATTTATAAATATATTTACTTTTACCAGTTCTCCTTAAGTGCTTTCTTTTAACATGCACGGTATATTAATCATTTACCACAGAGGAATACTGTACCTTAAGGCTTAAAGGAATACATTTGCTTTGGCCTATGGAAGATAAAAGGCTTTGTGGTTGGTTTGACGCGGACGGAAGGCATTGACTGACAGCTTATGTGTGTTTTTGTTATGTAATATTTATAATGTGTCACATAACCATGCATCAGTCAATGACTGTTGTTTCTGTGTAAGGTGTTTTTTGTCTGACAAGGTTAGGCAGTCAAGCAGTCCGGCAGGCAGGCAGATTTTGCCCCGGAAATCAAATGAGTGCCCGTGAGTGAATTTTTAGTAATGACGTAAACACGGAACGAAAACAGATAATCATGTTATTGAAAGAAAGAGCTCAGTGTTCTGAGTGCAACTGGATGAAGGATCCTCAACAACTCCCACCTCCCTGTACCCACACACACAGACACACAAACACAGACACACACACACACATACAGTATGTATACTCTAGATGTAAAGAGCCTATTGTATACAAAGTGTATGGTTATCTGCCTATGTTAGGGATTGCCAAACTTTTTTGGCCACGACCCCATTTTGATATGAGAAACTTCTCGCGGCCCCAACCATGTGATTTAAAAAAAAACAATTAACATCCAATGTTTTTTTTTTTTTTTTTTTTGGGGGCTATGGCAGTCAATTGAAAAACATTCTAACAGTATTTCTTATTGTCTTTTCAACTTACCATCACATATGTTTAATGTGGGGCAATGACAGTCAATTGCAAATTAGTCTGACATAATGTCTCTTATCTCACCATTGCTAACGAGATAGGTGTGCTTGATGCATTTCACATCAGGGCTTCTCAAAGTCATGGGGCGTGGTTGACAGTGTGCACCTCATCTCTGCTGTCACTTCCAACCTGGATTGATATTTGGTTTTAATGCAGGCGAGAGCACTGAATCCAACTTCACACCGATATGAGCTGACAAAGGCTACCATGAGTGTCAATCTGCTTTTAAGACAACTGGGAAAAATACGAGGTCAAATCATGATGTCAGTGATCTTCAGGTCGGAAAGTTGAAGTTCCCAGTTATCCTGAACGCACTGAAGTTGGAAGTCAGAGATTTCCAAGTTCCCAGTTGTTGAACACGGCATTAAAGAGGGAGATGGCAGGGTATTCCCTTGAATCAGGAACCAGCAGCCCGTGAATGCGTTGTCTGCAGCATTCGGTCACATGACAGCTAGATCAGCTGTTCGATTTCACTTACCGGAATGTCAACTGAGCCAGGATCACAGTCAAACAGATTGGGAAGTTGGTCCCAAAGTGCTATTCCAAGTGTTGGAGGTGGGCAGTCATCACTCATGTGGGACACTTACTGATGCTGTTTTCTGTTATTTTCTTTTCATTACACAGAAAGTCAACCAACTCTATTTTTTCTACATCCATTGTGAATGACAACAGTGTTCCTCTCAATGCGAGAAGTGTAGAGGTCTGCCGACCGTCCCGCCATAGATGGAGCATCATCTGTGCCAAAGCCCACCATTCGATCGTCAATATAGCCAAGCTGCGCACTGAACATCCCTTATGCAGTTTCATGCTTGGGAATCGTGAGGCAGAACAATATGTCGTTGTGAATAGCACCCCACAAAAAGTATAGCGAACAAAAGTCAATGCATGGGCATCTCGGCCCTCACAGCTAACGTCCATTTGGAGAGCATAAGCTGGGGAGTTTTGAGTCGTTCAGTCAGAGCATAAATTCTTCGTTTAACAGTGTTATCTGAAAAATGATTGATATGAGTTTCTGTGTCTCTGCCTCCCCACACATTGTTTTCACCATATCATTTGCGACCGGTATTATCAAAGTCTCTGCAATAGTGTGTGGTTTCATAGCATAGTGGGCCTAGCCATTCACCATGGGAAGTGCAACGGTCAAGTGCTGACATTTCCAATGATCTAAGGGCGCTCTCTCGTAGAATTTTATGCTTTTGATTTTTAAGGTTAATTAACAACATTACCATGATTTTGAGATACAAAAACAATTATATATTATATATATTTTTTTGTATATATATACAGTACCAGTCAAAAGTTTGGACACACCTACTCATTCAAGGGTTTTTCTTCATTTTAACAATTTCCTACATTGTATAATTTTAAAATATATATTTTCTACATAATTGTCAAGTTCTGACCTTTATTTCCTGTGTTTTGTATTTAGTTAGTATGGTCAGGGCGTGAGTTGGGTGGGCAGTCTATGTTTGTTTTTCTAGGTTTTGGGTATTTCTATGTTTTCGGCCTAGTATGGTTCTCAATCAGAGGCAGGTGTCATTATTTGTCTCTGATTGAGAATCATACTTAGGTAGCCTGGGTTTCACTGTGTGTTTGTGGGTGATTGTTCCTGTCTCTGCAACAGATAGGACTGTTTTGAGTTTTCACATTTCTTGTTTTTTTGTAGTCAGTTGTTCATGTGTACCTTAACGTATTAAAAAGAACCATGGACACTTACCACGCCGCGTATTGGTCCTTTGATCCGTTTCGCCTCTCCTCTTCGGAAGAAGAGGAGGAAATTCATTACAATAATAGTGAAGACATCAAAACTTTAAAATAACACATATGGAATCATGTAGAATCCCAAAAAGTGTTAAGAAAATCTAAATATATTTTACATTTGAGATTGTTCAAAGTTGCCACCCTTTGCCTTGATGACAGCTTTGCACAATCTTGGCATTCTCACAGCCAGCTTCAGCTTCACAGCCACCTGGAATGCATTTCAATTAACAGGTGTACCTTGTTAAAAGTTCATTTGCGGAATTACTTTCCTCCTTAATGCAATTTGAGCCAATCAGTTGTGTTGTGACAAGGTAGGGGTGGTATACAGAAGATAGCCCTATTTGGTAAAATACCAAGTCCATATTATGGCAAGAACAGCTCAAATAAGCAAAAAGAAATGACAGTCCATCATTACTTTAAGGCATGTGTGCTATGAAATGGACACATCTGCATATTTCCATACATTTTAAGACCTTTTAGAATTCTGAAAAATCGTAGATGCCTCTTCAAGAACCCCACACGTAACTCAAAAGTTCTATATCGGGCAATAGTTCTCCAATGAACCTTAAGAGCTGAGGAAGAACCGTTTAAGAACCTTTTTTTCAGTGTAGGACAGCACTTCCATGCCATTTGTTTTGGTTGAGATAAGAGCTTTGATGTCAGCTATAATCAGCTGGGGGTGTGTGCGTTCATGCACCAATTGCATACTGTGAAGGCTACAGTATGTGATCCTCAAAATGCACTTTGATCATAATAATGTACGTCAGGTTCTTACTGTTTTAAGTCTTGTCTTGAGTTTAATATACAACAAATGAAATGCAAACAAAACAATGAATTAGGTTCGATAAAACATGCACATTTGAAAGGAAGAAAACTTTTGAAGAAAGAAACAGATTTCTTTGTTTTTAAATGCAGTGGTTGTATAAGAACATCTGTTTGTGGAGAGGGGTTGTGAGCAGGACAGCACAACACTGGGAATTTCATTAACATCGAGGGCAAACTTTTCAGCGGAAGCGAATTGAGTAGTGTCTCCTGATTCCGTATTTGATGTAGACTTTCAATGCGATCTACAAGTTCTCAAATGTTGTGTGTCACACTGAAACAGGTAGCACAAGCAGGTACAGAGGAAAGGAGTTAGCGAGGCTGTCCACCAGTTGAGATTGTTTTGCAGGTGCAGAAGAAAAACTAAATTATAAAAAGGCTGAACATGGACAGTTTATTTTTTTTCTCAACTTAACCTAATTGTCACATTGTCGTTAAGACCACTTCGTTAAAAACAACAGCCAAGGTCATTGTGGGTTAGCTAATTAACACAAGGGAGAGGAGTCACAAGGTAATGAATGGAGGCTCTTTGGCGGCACGCACCACAGTGTGATCTGTAACCAACACACGCATGCACACACACACGCATACATGCCATGCAGCTGCAGTAAGGTCAGACTAAGGGCACATAGCGAGTGCTGAACAAAAATAAGAAGCGCAATTAGAGAGATGACTCATCCTGCTCTCATTTCAAGTTAAATTACACCTCGTAAAACAGACTGTAAAACTTAAAAGTACTCATAATTGCCTCACAATTTATTGATTAGCTGTGTGTGTGTGTGTGTGTGTGTGTGTGTGTGTGTGTGTGTGTGTGTGTGTGTGTGTGTGTGTGTGTGTGTGCGTGCGTGCGTGCGTGCGTGCGTGCGTGCGTGCGTGCGTGTGTGCGTGTGTGTGTGCGTGCGTGTGTGTTGAAACACATCGGCAGGTAGCCTAGCGGTTAAGAGCATTGGGCCTGTTAACTGAAAGGTTGCTGGTTCAAATCCCAGAGCCGACTAGGTGAAAATTCTGTCAAGGCACATAGCCGTAATTGCTCCTGTAAGTTGTTCTGGAAAGGAGTATCTGTAAAATGATGATACATGTCAAATATTTGTCCAAGGCTTTCAACTCTGTCAATCACCATATTCTTATCGGCAGACTCAACAGCCGTGGTTTCTCAAATGACTGCCTCGCCTGGATCACCAACTGCTTCTCAGACAGAGTACAGTGTGTCAAATTGGAGGGCCTGCTGTCCGGACCTCTGGCAGTCTCTATGGGGGTAACACAGGGTTCAATTCTCAGGCCGACTCTTTTCGCTGTATATATCAACGATGTCGCTCTTGCTGCGGGTGATTCCCTGATCCACCTCTATGCAGACGACACCATTCTGTATACATCTAGCCCTTCTTTGGACACTGTGTTAACTAACCTCCAAACGAGCTTCAATGCCATACAACACTCCTTCCGTGGCCTCCAACTGCTCTTAAACACTAGTAAAACCAAATGCATGCTCTTCAACCGATCGCTGCCCGCACCCGCCTGCCCGACTAGCATCACTACACTGGACGGTTCTGACTTAGAATATGTGGACAACTACAAATACCTAGGTGTCTGGCTAGATTGTAAACTCTCCTTCCAGACTCGTATTAAACATCTCCAATCTAAAATTAAATGTAGAATCAGCTTCCTATTTTACAACAAAGCCTCCTTCACTCACGCCGCCAAACATACAGACTATCCTACCGATCCTCGACTTCAGCGATGTTATTTACAAAATAGCTTCCAATACTCTACTCAGCAAACTGGATGCAGCCTATCACAGTGTCATCCGTTTTGTCACCAAAGCCCCATATACCACCCATCAATGCGACCTGTATGCTCTAGTCGGCTGGCTCTCGTTACATATTCGTCGCCAGACCCACTGGCTCCAGGTCATCTATAAGTCTATGCTAGGTAATGCTCCACCTTATCTCAGCTCACTGGTCACAATAACAACACCCACCCGTAGCACGCGCTCCAGCAGGTATATCTCACTGGTCATTCCCAAAGGCAACACCTCCTTTGGCCGCCTTTCCCTCCAGTTCTCTGCTGCCAATGACTGGAACAAATTGCAAAAATCGCTGAAGCTGGAGACTTATATTTCTCTCACTAACTTTAAGCATCAGCTATCTGAGCAGCTAACCGATCGCTGCAGCTGTACATAGCCCATCTGTAAATAGCCAACCCAATCTACCTACATCATCCCCATATTGTTTTTATTTACTTTTCTGCTATTTTGCACACCCGTATTTCTACTTGAAAGAGAGGTTGAACAGGCTGGTAATAGGGGTTGCGACAATGGCGGCGGATAGTTTCAGAAATAGAGGGTCCAGATTGTCAAGCCCAGCTGATATGTACAGGTCCAGGTTTTGCAGCTCTTTCAGAACATCTGCTATCTGGATTTGGGTAAAGGAGAAGCTGGGGAGTCTTGGGCGAGTAGCTGCGAGGGGGTGGGGGGGGGGGGGGGGGTTATGCTGTTGGCCGAGTTTGAAGTAGCAAGGAGGAAGGCATGGCAGGCTGTTGAGAAATGCTTGTTGAAGTTTTCAATTATCATGGATTTATCGGTGGTGACCGTGTTACCTAGCCTCAGTGCAGAGGGCAGCTGGGAGGAGGTGCACTTGTTCGTTGACTATAGGAAAAGAAGGGTGGAACATCGATGGGGCTGAAGTGGAGCGGGTCGAGAGTTTCAAATTCCTTGGTGTCCACATCACCAACAAACTATCATGGTCCAAACACACCAATACACTTGTGAAGAGGGCATGACAACACCTTCTCCCCCTCAGCTGACTGAAAACATTTGGCATGGGTCTCAAGATCCTCAAAAACTTCTCCAGCTGCACTATCGAGAGCATCCTGAAAGGTTGCATCATCGCCTGGTATTGCTTGCCATATGACCGTAAAGCGCTACAGAGGGTAGTGCGTGCGGCCCAGTACATCACTGGGGCCAAGCTTCCTGACATCCATGACCTATATACTAGGCGGAGGAAGGCCCAAAGAAGCGATACCGGAGCACAAAGTCTACGGCTTAAAAGCTTCTACCCCCAAGCCATAAGACTGCTGAACAATTCCTCGAATTGCCACGTGGACTATTTACATTGGTGAATCAAATGTATAATGAGGCTGTAACGTATCAATGTGTGGAAAAAGTCAAGGTGTCTGAATACTTTCCGTAGGCACTGTACGTATTGAATTGCATGGCCTTTAAAGGCACATTGACAAGTGTCCCATAAATAAGGGCATCTGCTGTACCTATGTTAAGTAGGAAAAAGTCAGTTATACATTTTTCTGTCCTGGTTAAAAACTAGTTGTCGTCCATTAGGCTTTGAATACATTTCCAATATCCTCACCCACATGGAAATTCTGAGTAATGTACATGCCAATTATTTGATGTTCCGACCGCATTCTGTCACCTATCAACACTTTTTAAACCTTTGGTGCCAGCGAGAATGACATAAGAAAGTAGTCAAGAAGACTAGCTTGACTGACCCAGCAACCTCTTTACAGTCTATGGGCCCTGGTCAAAAGTTGTGCACCATATGGGGCATTGGGTGCCATTTGGGATGCAGCCTTGGATTTCTGTTCTCGTGACATCTGAAACTCAGTACTACTACAGGCAGAGATGGGCAGTATTTCTGTTACATGTATTTCAAATATGTATATTCAATTACTTCTGAGTATATTGTCATTTGTATTTGATTTGATTTAGATTCATCAGGATCCCCATTGGCCAACGTTGTGTTGGTGGCAGGGAAGTCAGGGGCAGGAGAACAAACTTGGTATAAACGGAGTTGTTTAATGAGTGCTGACCAAACTCCAAAAACCAAAATATACAAAAATAACAAAGTGGGTACAAAACCCGTCGCACACCAACACATACTAGCACAATCACATACTATAAAACAATCTCCGACAAGGACATGAGGGGAAATATAGGGTTAAATACACAACATGTAATTGATGGGACTGGAACCAGGTGTGAAGGAAGACAAGACAAAACCAATGGAAAATGAAAAATGGATCAGTGATGGCAAGAAGGTCGGTGACGCCGAACACCACCCAAACAAGGAGAGGGACCAACTTCGGGGGAAGTCGTGACAAACGTCAATGGTGAGAGCTAGTCTTACTGGGGTCCGACACATAACGAAAAAGACAATACAAACAAAATACTTTACAATTGACATACATTTAAAAACATGAACATGAACACGTGTGTGTGTGTGTGTGTGTTTTTGTCTACTCATTACACACACACACTGTCATGCCGTTGGCCTGGGGGTAGGTTTATGACAGTCATAAATACCTCTTTCCCCCTTTTTCCTCTCTATACCCTACTGATGTTACATTTGCAAACCCCTTTGGTTAACATAGAGATTCTGGGAACATCAGAAGGTGGGGGGAAATTAACTATATTCTGGTAATCCGACCAATTGAACATATGCGGTGGTACTTAATGTATATGATGTACAAAAATGGGACTGTCATCTGAGACATTCTCGTCAATGATAAGGTGACATAAACTCTACAGTGGAAAGTCAACACATCAGAGTTATCAGATTCACATGGAATTGTTGTTCAATTTAAATGTTTGAATATGAAATTATTCGTGATGGGATGAAATGTGATTTTAGCTTCTAAAATGTGAGATTTGGGTTTTCTTAAGGTAGGGCTCTGCTCAATCAGTGGCCCGCCCCTGTGAAGGGACATGGGCTCTAAAACTTTTCAAACACGCCCTCCTCTCCCTTCCTATATAAAGCCTTGACGACAATATAACCTCCTGTTCCGAGGATGTGAGGACCACGGTCCGATGTCAGAATGGTTCAGATAATAACTACAGAACGAAGCCAACATCAGCATGAGCTTTGGTTGCGAATGGTATGAACTTTGAACTCTTATTCACTACAGAAGTGATACCTCCTAGCCATTGAGTTAGCAACTGCAGCTGCAAACGCAGGTTAGGAAGGAACAAACAGAGTATTCCATCTACCACACAACGATGTTACTACAACGTATCCAATTTACCACCAGAGACATTCTTCGAAGGATTCGGTTTGGCGACACGACCTCCCATCTACCACCAACCTACTGTAGCTCAGAGTAAATATTTATTGCATTTTCCTTTTCCAAATGGGCGGTAATTTAGAATGCATAAGATTCTGTATCTACGATAGCACAGCTTCGCCCTTTGTTCCTGTCTTTCTGCTCTTTCACTCAAACCCAGCCCCTTTTCTTTTGTGTAACCAGCTGTCATATCTGTTCCGCCCGCTAGGGATGTTTTCCTTCATGACGTAATTTATGATTTAATTATGTGTATGTGTAATTCTGTGTGATTAGTTTTTTATTTAGTAAATAAATAATTCAACCCCATTTTGTATTGCTGATTCAACTTGTTAGCCAGGGTTCCTGCAGATAATCAAGAATTGACAACTTTCAGATGAGACTGAATTAAGATGACGATTAATATTGACTGCTATTGGTATAAAATATTACTAGGTCTTTAAGAGTTTATTCGGAAGATAACAGCTCTATAAATATAGAGCCTTTGCTGAACTACACTCCAATGTATTTTGTAAAAGTATACTTTCGAGAGCGGTCATTTCCATTTTTAAAAGTGGTCCTTCTGTAGCTCAGTTGGTAGAGCATGGCGCTTGTAACGCCAGGGTAGTGGGTTCGATCCCCGGGACCACCCATACGTAGAATGTATGCACACACGACTGTAAGTCGCTTTGGATAAAAGCGTCTGCTAAATGGCATATATTATTATATTATTATTATAAAATACAAAACACTTTTCTGTACCAACCATTTTGTGGACCCCTTACATCCTGCATTGGTATCAGCAGTCTGATGGTACTATGGTGTGATGAGAGTGTCTGCTAAATAAACTAAATATAAATGTATATATATTAACAACTGCAAAGCATATTCTAACCAAGGCCTATAATAATACCCAGTGTGCTTTGCAGATCAATTTGGTATGTTCATTTTCACATACATTTATATTTTGGTCATGTAGCAGACACTCTTATCCAGAGTGACTTACAGTCATTCATTTAACTAAGGTAGATAAACAACAACATATCACAATCATAACAAGTACTGTAACAAATAACAAGTTACTGAGAATGTTGTTGCTGTTCTGGTCGACTACTTGTAAATATATTTCTGTATTTTAAAATATAAGTGTTCTGCACTTTATTTTGACACATTGATCATTATCATATTTTGTAATTGCATTCTGTATTTTTTGCCCATCCCTGACTACTATGCATTCCTCATTCATAAAGTAAGGATCTGCCCCTTTTTTCAATTTTCACCTGAAATGGCATAATCAAATCTAACTGCCTGTAGCTCAAACCCTGAAGTAAGGACATGCATATTCTTGGTACCATTTGAAAGGAAACACTTTGAAGTTTATGGAAACGTGAAAGGAATGTCAGAGAATATAACACAACAGATCTGGTAAAAGATAATACAAAGAAAAAAAACAACCGTTCTTTTGTATTTTTTTGTACCATCACCTTTGAAATGCAAGAGAAAGGCCATAATGTATTATTCCAGCCCAGGTGCAATATACATTTTGGCCACTAGCTGTGTATGTGCAAAGTTTTAGAGTGATCCAATTAACCATTGCATTTATGTTCAAAATGTTGTATCAAGACTGCCCAAATATGCCTAATTTGTTTATTAATAATTTTTATGTTCAAAATGTTGCACTCTCCTCAAACAATAGCATGGTATTATTTCACTGTAATGGCTACTGTAAATTGGACAGGGCAGTTAGATTAACAAGAATTTAAGCTTTCTGCCATTATCAGATATGTCTATATCCTGGGAAATGTTCTTGTTACTTACAACCTCATGCTACTTGCATTAGCCTACGTTAGCTCAAACCGACCCGTGTAAGGGACACCAATCCCGAATAAATTTTAAACTTGAGCCTATTCCAATGCTGAATTTAATGTAATTTAGAAAACAAGTGTCATACGGTAGAGGCTGCTGAGGGGAGAACTACTCATAATAGTGTCTGGAACAGTGCAAATGGAAACCATGTGTTTGATGTATTTGATACCGTTCCACTGATTCCACTCCAGTCATTACCACGAGCCCGTCCTCCCCAATTGAAGGTGTCGTCAACCTCCTGTGGTGTCATAAGGCATTTTTTCCTGCACAATTCCTTTCTGAATTTAAAGATAATCCAAGAAGTAGTCATCTAGTTTTTCAAAAGTATCTGTAATCTGATTCAAATACTTTTGCTGGTAAAGTAACTGATTATGATAACTGTTTTTTTTGTGTTCAGATAACATGTAGATTGAATAGATGTAATCAGTTACTCCCCAACCCAGCTAGTAAATGTTGCTCTATTCATCATGGTTATATCACAAACTCGTCTCTTGTGGTGATTGTTAGATCTCAAGTAACTTTCCTCTTTTACAGCCCATAAAATCAATGGACATATTTTCAGAACAGGTTAACAGAACAATATTGATGCAATCATCCACACATTTAACACAACCTTGAGCACAGCAGAATTGAGTAATTAAGTCTGTAATTTCTTTAGCAATTTGCTCACAGCTTGAAACACTAGTCAATTATTCAAGACTGTCAACAGTATTTCCTGAATATCGACTTTGTACCATTAGGTTTTCTTGCGACTATGA